>NC_056747.1:641669684-641967184 GCF_019279795.1 Protopterus annectens
AGAGAGTTGGCGATAGTTAACATGATACCCCAACCCCATGTAGAAAAAAATGGGAAAACGGGGCCTGATGATGATGATTTTTTGAAAGGAGGCAAACAGATCTGCTTCAGGTATTTCCCACATTGGATCAAGTCCTAGAAGATCTCTACATGTTTTGCTCTGATAGAACGTATGGGGCCAAAAGAGCCAGAGAATGCTGTACAGCCAGCTACCAGACCATCAATGCCAAATGGCAAAGAGGGTATTATGACCTTGTACTCTCTTACTTGTTAAAGTGATATATCACAATAATGTTGTCTGTAAGCACTGGAAGAGGACTCAGAGTCGATATGTGGTGAAGAACCTTTAAGACATGAAGCACTGCCATCTCTTTTACATCTATGTGCTTTCCATGTCCTGTTCCCTTGGAAAATCTGAAGAGTCCATCTGGACAGATTCGACTGGGGTCTGACGACAGAAGGTGAATACTGGATTCAGAGACAGTTGATCCATGCACCACTGCAGTTCCTGTTTCACACATCCCAGTTCTGGTACCTGGAAATCCAGGGAATAAAGGTGCTGGGTCCAACATTTTTTTAAGTACCATTGAATATTTCTCTTGTGGTCTGGCTAGTGGTATCATGGGGATCACTGATGCTGTGAGGCTTAGAAGTTTGACAAACTCTCATGCTAAGGCAATATCTAGAAGAGAGAAATCCAAGAAAATGCCCTGATAAGTCAGAACTTTGTCTTCTGGCAGGAAGGTCATCCTTTTTACTGTGTCTGTCCTACACACTAGGAAACAATTCATTGAGAGGTTGTGAAAAAGGACATTTGAAGGTTCAGTTTGAAGCCCAAGTGGGAACACAGGGATGTGACCTTAGCTAAGGACTCCAAGCACCTGGATACAGAATTCCACAAATCATTAAGTCATCTAAATAATGAAAAATGTAGACGCCTATGGTTCTTCAATAGGAAACCACTGGGGCCAAACACATTTTAATACTTGAGGTACAATAGATAGCTGAAAGGACAATGCAGAAAAAAATAAGTTATGTACTCACCATGACTTTCCATGTTTGTAGTCCATCTTTCCCTTCATTCTTACTCATGGGTTCGGAGCCGATCCTCGGCTTCGACTCAGCCTTTTTACAAGCTCAAAGTCTTCTACTTGGCTCGTGGCTAGGTAGGTATCCCATGGTGCACCAGTACAATCCCCAGATCTTGTTTGCTGCTAACTCAGAGAAATAATAATAATAACCATAGAAAAAGAACCCAATAATAAAAGGTCTCCAGTGAATAATAGTAGCAATGTTTTACTGTCTCCAGATACTTCCAGGATGGGGGTAGGTGGGTGGGTTCATAATAATGAAGTGCGAGATGGACTACAAACATGGAACGTTATGGTGAGTACATAACTTCTTTATGTTCTGTAGTCCTTTCTCGCTTTCATTCTTACACATGGGACAGCGTCCCTAGCACCTTATTCTTGGGTGGCTCAAGGAAAAATACTCCTCAGTACCGTGAAACCAAAGGATGCTCTACCCCTGGAGGTTAAATCCAATTTATAATGAGTAACAAATGTGTGAGGGGTAGCCCAAGTTGCTGCTGCACAGATATTATCAAGTGGGACCCTAGCTTGAAAGGCTGCAAAGGTAGACTGAGATCTCGTAGAATGATCCTTAATTTTTAAAGGTAAAGGCTTACCATCATAAGTGTAAATGTAAACTATACAGCTAGAGATCCAATTAGAGAGGGTCACTTTGGAAACTGGTAGACCTAATCTGGAGTCAGATAAGGAAATAAATAATTGGTCTGACTGCCTGAATTCCTTGGTTCAGTGCAAATAAAAACATAATTGTCTATGAACATCCAACTGATGAAACCTGTATTCTGCTGTGTTGGAATGATTGGGGAAGAACACCGGATGTTCTATGGACTGGTTCAATGTGTTATGGGAACAGACCTTGGGGACAAAGGATAGATTAGTATGAAGATATACTCTGTCTTTGTGAAATATCAGATAAGGGGGTTTAACAGACAGTGCTTGTAACTCTGACGCTCATCTTGCCGAAGTGATTGTCACCAGAAATAAAGTTTTCCAAGACAGAAATTTCAAAGACGATGAATGAGAAGGCTCAAAAGGTTGAGATGTTAATTTGGATAGCACAAAATACAAGTCCCATGAAGCAACCGGTTCCTGAAAGGGGGGGGTCTTAACAAAGTGGCACCTTTGAGGAAGGTCTTGCACAACCTATGTGACATCAGATTAGAATCTTGTAGGCCTAGGTGAAAATTAGAAATCGCTGCCAATTGAACCTTGATTGTGGCAGCCACAGATCCTTGGTGGAAAAGTTTAGACAAAAATTCCAGAACCACCAGAATGAAAGCAGTAAAAGCATCAACATTCTTTTTCTCAGCCCAGATAGAGAACCTCCTACATTTACTGGACTATAATTTCCTAGTGGAGGGTTTATGAGAGGACGTAAGGATATGAGTCACGGAGGGTGAGAAGTCTTGAAGCCTGACTAGGGATGGAACTACTGCAGCCATGCTGTCAAATTGAGGGTGTGTAAGGTGGGGTGAAGCGACCCTGACATGTGCATCAAGAGATCTGGCACTGGGTCCAGAATCCATGGATCATCTAGGAGATGAAGCCTGAGAAAGGAGAACCAAACCTGTCAAGGCCAGTAAAGAGCAATGGGGATCAGATTGCTTCCCAGCTGTTTTGCTTTCTGAATCACCTTGGGTATGAGAGGAAAGGGAGGGAAAGCATAAAGGAGACCCAGAGGCCAATCGTGAACAAGTGCATCTCTTAGTGACTCCCCCAGAGGGAGGATGAGGGAGAAATAGCTGGTGCATTTGGCATTGATTGGGCTGGCAAAGAGATCACAGCAAGGCTGTCCCCATCTGTGGAAAATCTGCTCCGCTATTTCCTGTTTCAGAGACCACTCATGAGGCATCAAAATTGCCCAGCTGAGTTTGTTGGCTATCACATTGGTTGTCCCCAGGATGTGCATCGCCACCAGAAAGCACTGAGAAGATATTGCCCATTTCCAAACTCGAATGGCCTCTCGACAGAGTGGGTATGAGCTGGTTCCGCCTTGTTTGTTGATATACCATACTACCAACATGTTGTCTGATTGTATTGCAATCATCCCAAGAGGAAGAAGGTCGTGAAGTGCTTGCAACGCCAGGAGCACCGCCCTCATATCTAGAACATTGATATGCAGGTGAGCCCTGTGATCTTGCCATGTGCTTTGGACATTCCTGCCTAGATAATGCCCACCCCCCACCCAATCTGTGAGGCATCCGTGGTCACAGTGACAATAGGTTGGCGAGGGACAAATGGAGTGCCCGTGGTTAACTGATTGGGTTGAGTCCACCAAATGAGGCCCTTCTTGCAAGATTCTGTCAGCAGAATGTGATGAGTTAAGGGTAGTTGTTGAAAGGCCCACTGGGATGACAGGAGCCACTGAAGGATCTGCATGTGTAGTCTGGCTAGCAGCACTAGTAGTATGGTAGAAGCCATGGTCCCTAGAAGCTTCAGAACTGTCTTGGCCTTGACTTTTCAGAGGGGGAGAAGATGGTGAATTTGAAGAACCAGATTCTGTGCCCTTTCTGTTGAAAGACGAGCCAACGTGGCTACTGTGTTTATTTCTGCGCCTATAAAAATCACAAATTGAGAGGGCAATAAGGCAGATCTTTTCCCAATTGATAGAAATCCCCAACTGGGCACATAGTTGAATAGTAACATCCCTGGTCTGAAGAAGTAGATGCCTGGTGGGGGTGGTCAGGAGCCAGACATCCAGATACGGAAACACCTGGAATCCTTGATGTCTCAGGTGAGCTGTCACTACTGTCATACACTTGGTGAACACCCTGGGGGCTGTGGTGAGACCAAAGGGCAGAGCACAAAACTGGTAGTAACTGACAGCCAGAAGTGTAGATGACTCCTCGACGCCCTGTCCATTTTTATGTGGTAGTAAGCATCTTGGAGGTCTATTGAGCATATCCAAGTTTCTTTCCCTAGTAATGGGAGTATAGACTGCAGTGTCATCATCCGGAACGTGTCCTTCTTTACAGATTAATTTAATTTGCTGTGGTCCAAAATGGGCCTCCGGTCCCCTGTACGTTTTGACACTAAAAAGAATCTGGAGTAAGTTCTGAATCCTATTTGGTCTGTGGGGATGGTTTGGATGACTCTTTTTGCCAGCAACTTGTTGACCTCCACAGTTGCTTGATCCCTGGGATTGGGTAGAACATCCAGGATCCTCTTGGGAACATGAGGTGGCAGAGAAAAGGGTATGGAATAATCTATGGTGATAATTCTTTGTACCCATCTGTCTTGAGTGATACTTAGCCAGGCTTCCAGATACAAAGAAATGCAACCCCCGGCCGGCTCCAGAGAAGCACAGTCAGGCCGCACATCAGGAGTGCTGGTAGGGTCGGCCCTAAAATGAATCATGGCCTCCCTGGTTTTGCGGTCCGCCCTTGCCTCTAGGGCAATGTCTACCATTTCCTCCTCCTCCTCTGCCTCTGAAGGAGGAGTCACCCTATGCATCCTGGAAAAACCTCTGGGACTTCTTGAACCACATTTTACCACCTCTCTGACCCTTAGGGTATGGTCTAGAGGGGACGGTAAAATATACTCCCACAGCAGAGAGTGTTTTCCCTTCTTGCTCGCACCGGGTTAGTGTGTCCTTTACCTTAGGTCCAAACAATGAAGAACCATCGAAGGAGCCATTGGTAAAGGTAGACTTGAATGGTTCTGCAAAATTACACAAGTGCATCCAGGAATGATGCCTTAAGGAAATTCCTGAACCCGCTGCTCTGCTTGCTCCATCGGCTGCATAAGAGATGAGCCTCATGGACGAGTTGACAATAGAGTTCAAGATGAACAACTGGGTAGACACCTTCTCAGGGACTCCCTCATGGATGTACCTTGTAGATTCTCTCCTAACTCCTTAAGGAGATCTCTCTGAAGCCTCATGAAGTGTGTAAGATAGTTCAGCGATCTAAGAGTAAATGCCACTGATGAAAAGATACACTTCCCATAACTGTCCATCGTTTGAGATTCTTTATTCGGTGGATGGACAGAAGAAGTCTCCACTAGTGCCTTCTTAGTGGCTGCCACCACCACCATGGCATCTACAGGAACACCTTTTGACAAATATTCCTTCTCCTTGGGAGCTGATAGAAATTTATTTGGTCTCCTGGGGACTGGCTCCATGGCATCAGGAGTATCCCACACCTTCCAACTAATGAGTTCTAACAGTTCGTCAAAAGGTGGAGACACCAAAAAGGCTGAAGGTTGAGACCCGAAAGCCTTCAGGTACACCGACTCCTCATCATAAGGGGTGACAGTGGGCCAGCTGCACCTCTGCTTAAGGATCTCTAGGATGTCTACAAAGGAGACATCATCAGAGGATGACTTGGGGGACCTTTCTGACTCCTCGAGGTTGGTGTCAAATGTAAGAGACTTGTCCTGGGAGTCTACATGCTTCCTCTTGCATGATCTCTTCCATGGGGGCTCCTCGGAAGAATATTCCGGGGAGGTCTCAGAAGAATGGGGGCCACCAGCCAGTGGCTCCTGAGGCTGCCGGTCGCTGCTGTCCAGAGAGGGAGTAGGTGCTGAGACAGAAGTAGGTAACCTAGGGGGGAGAGTGCTGGTACGCCTGGTAGGAGCTGATAATCGGGACAGCACACTCCTCATCATCTCGAATGCCGACCTCTCTGGCTCTGAAGACCTCCTCGGCACCGAGGAGTCTGAGGATGCCATCGGCTCCGAGATAGATGTAGGGCCCGAGCTCAGCCTAGCATATGTGCCAAGAGGAAGGCTCAGAACTGAAGAAGTTCAGTTCCAGGCGTCCCTGTCAGGGTTGACCAGGGAGCTTCAGCTCCTAGACACCACTGACAGCACCGAGTGTGTCGGAGCAGAACTCGGCTCCGAAACAACCTCAGGGGGAGCTGTAACCGAGGGTTCCACCAGTGGTACCAAACACTCCAGCTCCAAAAGAGCAGCACGGCTCAGAGGAAGAATCACCGAAGGGGTAACGGACTCAAGTGGCCCCAGAACCGACTGGGTCAGAGCCAGCAACATTTTAGGTAAGGCAGATGACTTAAGGAGTCTCAGCACTACTCTCTCCAAATCTTCTTCTGATAAGCTCCTGGAAGATCTAGAAGACAGTGTGGGAAAACGGGATCTATGCAATATGGGTGACCTTAATGTAGGGGAAACCGGTAAAGGATCTGTAGACCGGCTCTGATGTGTATTATCAGTGGTCGGCTCTGAATACCTGGTGCCAACACTGTAGCAACAGTAGTAGTAGTAGAACCCTCGATCGGCTTCGAACTCAGTGGAGCCAAGGAGGCAGCAGGTTTGTCAGATTTGGCAATTTTGAGAGGTGGCTCTGATGCACCAGCCGGTGCCAGGGAGGGCCTCTTAGAGGATTTAGATTCCTCCTTTTTAATTCCATGAGACTGAGCAGAGGAGGAAGAGCTAGCCAGATCTTCCTCAAAGGAGGGCTTAAGGAGACCTTTTAAAATGAGTTTATTTTTTCTCTCCTGCTATACCCTGGCACTAAATGAGTGACAAAATAGGCATGTTTCCTGTAAGTGGATGGCCCCAAGACAGTATACGCAGTTACTGTGGCCATCCATTATGGACATCTTCTGTGAGCATTTAACACATTTTTTAAAGCCAGATGGCTTATGATCCTTAACCTCCTTAGACTTCTCACAGAGGATTGCAATCAGACACACAGCACACAGAGAAGAAAGGGAAAGTGGGAGGACTAGGTCCTCTAACTAAAACGGACCTAGCCCTTAAAGTACCAACAAGACACAACCATGAGGACTAGGTCCTCTAACTTAAATGGGTCTAGCCCTGGTAGAGAAAGAGAGAGAAAATCTAGGTTCTCTAACTAAAACGGACCTAGAAAGGAAAGAATCGCACTCACACCAGAGAAAAATTCAATCTCTAAAAATGCAAAAACAAGAGAACAAAGGTAAAGAAAACCCCGTTCTAAATGCAAATCCAATAAGCGGAGCCGTGCAAGCAAATTAATTATTTTAATGTAATTATTTTAATCTCAATATACTGAGAAACTTTATCTAATATGCACACACAGTCTAAACTACGCGCAAAGGTGTCTACAAGCACTAATATCAACAATATCTGAAACTAGGGGTATAAAATTATATAACACAACCCCAGTGAAGAAACTAACTGGCACACAGGATATGAAAAGGAACGATAAGGCCAACGGCCAACTGTTCTCAGAAATACTTAACACTGAGAGAGCTATAGTAACTTGAAAACTACGAAACTACCAAAAAACTCTAGCAACAGTTATAAGAAGCTATCTAAATATGAAAACAGCAAAATTTAGTCAAAAAATTTGCAAAATGTGTTAGACTTAGCCACGGCCAAGAAGAAGCACATCTGAACTCATCCATGCGGCAAACGAGATCCGGGGATTGTACTGGTGCACCATGGGATACCTACCTAGCCACGAGCCAACTAGAAGACTTTGAGCTTGCAAAAAGGCCGAGTCAGTGCCGAGAATTGGCTCTGAACCCATGTGTAAGAATGAAGGCGAGATAGGACTAAAGAACATCTGATAATATAAGCCAGACATAGCAAGTCTCAAAACTTTCCTGAAATTAGGAGCAATAGGAAAAAGATGATAAGTGTACTCGAGATCTACGGTCACCATAAAACAGTGGTCTGAAAACAAAGCAAGGACCGACTGTAAGATGAGCATTTTGAATTTTGGAATTTTCACAAAGGTGTTTAGAAAAGACAACTCTTGAATGATTCTCCCAAAGTGCTCCTTTTTTGGTACCAAAAAGATTCTGGAGTAAAATCTTTGCCTTTGTGTATCACTGGCACTGATTCTATGATTCCCATTACTACCATGTGATGGAGCTTTGGAGGAAACAGCTCTGACTCATCTGGTGGATGTGGGGGAATTGCTCCAAAAAGGGGAGGATTTCCTATCCACTGTCAAGTGTCTCCTCTCCAAATTGTTATCAGAACCCATCTGTCTGAGTTTATAAGTGGCCAGGTTGCAAGGTTGAGAGAAAGCCTGGGGAAGGAGGGAGAGAAGGAAGAGCGGGGGTAGGGGGTCTGTGATTCAGCATAGCCATTCTGTGCAGGGGGTTGATCCTTTTTAAACTTACTATAATAGTAGATGTTCCAATGATCACTGCTGCAGTAATCATAGCTATATGGGTTATATTCTGCCAAGGATATAACAGTGGGCCAGTTTCCAAAGCTTCAGGGCACTTCTCATTTGCCCAAAACTGTCAGGCAGCACAATATGAGTTGACTAAAAGACAAGCTTGGATGCCAGGTCCTTCAGAGCTTTCCTGTCAACACAGAGAGGAAGGCTGGGCAGTAAAAGAGCAATACTACGAACAACAAAAAAAAAATGTATACATCCTGGCATAAAAACACACCAAAAAACAAGGAGGGTGGATGGATGGAGTGGCTGCTGCAGTAGTGATCATTCAAACATTTACTGTTATGGTAAGTTTACATATGCCACACCACTGTACTATGTTAATCATATTGCAGTAGCCTTAGTTATATGGGTAGATTATCTTAGCTTATTACATTTGGGAGGTGGAAGGAGAAGAGTACACACACCTGAGGAGAATGGTTGTAACAAAGCTTGATCTGACCTAGAGAAGGAATCACGCTTATAGTGCTTTTTTAGTATGCAGAGAGGAATAAGTAGGAGCATCTAACATAATTCTAGAATCCAACAGTTTCCAAAAAGCTATAGATCCAGTCAAGGTCCTGGTAGAGTGGGCCTTGACCCTGCTTGGAACAGTTTTGTTATAGTGAGTATAACAAAAGGCCATAGGTTTATAAACTATTTGGAAATATTCTGTTTTGAAACAGCATGTCCCTCCTTCTTACCATCACAAAAAAAATAACAACTGATCTGAAGATCTGAAAGATTTTATTCTATCAAGATAGTACCTGAGTTGTCTATGTACAGCCAATATATGGAGCATCCTTTCTCCCTCATTTTTAGAATCAGGAGAAAAAATTTGGAGATGGATAGTTCGGCTTAAAGTAAACTTGGATGCCACTTTAGATACAAAAGAAGCCTTAGTTCTCAAAGAAACCTTACCCATGTGGAAGATGACATAGGGTTGACTCACCCTAGGAGCTTGAAACTCGGATACCCTTCTTGCAGAGATTACAGCAACCACTAAAACTGTTTTCTGTGTACCTTATATCAGGCATGTTATGTGGTTCAGTTAGAGCAAGTGTTGGTTTCTCTAACACAAAATTAAAATCCCAAGGAAGGGCCACCATTTTTCTTGCAGGCCTCTTATGCAAAACCCCTTTCAGAAACATTTTGACAAGAGACTGCATTAAAAGAGGAGGATCTATGTGCAACATACTGAAATGACCGATAAATTAACCTTGATAGAGGAATAACAAAAGGCCACAGGATAGTAACTTATTTATTTTATTTATTTATTTATTTGCAGTTGGTTTACAAGGTAGTCCATTGGGCCAAGATGAACCCGTTTTCAATGGAGTCCTGGGGAGAAAAGCTCCAGACATTTTAGGTTACAATAGGTTCTTAGACATGTTTAGACATTGTAAAAAAAGAAAAAAAAATGAGTAGACAATACAGATAATAAACAAATTACAATTAATTCAACAAGAGTTAAAACTTATATGAGAAGCAGATTAAACAGGATTTTACAATTAAAATAAAAAGTCATTACATATTAAGAGTCCTACACTTATGAGGTATAGTGTAGTATATTCTTGCAGATACTATAGTAATAATAATATAAGAGTTAGGAGAAATGTTAGAGTGAAATCAAGGGTATAAGCAGGAGAAAGGAAAGGAAAAGGAAATACCTAGTATTAGTTATGAGGGGTGGGAGCAAGAGCATTCCCACTGAGATAGAAGATGTTAGTGAAGAGATTTTTTGAAAATAAAATGGTTAGAGGTGATACGAATAGATGGAGGTAGAGAGTTCCAGAGTCGAGCTAGGCCATGTGATAGAAAATATTTGCCTGGGGGACGGGTTGGTTTATACACTTCTAATAGATTTTGGTTGTTAGACCTTAATATTCTGTCAGGTATGTGCATTTTAAATACAGAAGACAGGGAGGGACAGAGGGAGGAGTTTAGAATAAGCTTATGTGCGAGGGATAGTTGAGTATAGGTGAGATGACTGGGTAGTTCTAGCCATTTTAATTGTTGGAGAGAGGAACAGTGGTGGGTTGAGGACTTTTGGCTGGTAGCGAATTTTGCAATTTTGTTGTAGCAGGAGGAAAGTTGTGTTTTCAGGGAGGTTTGTAGATTAGTTAGAAGTGGAGCTCCATAGAGAAGGGATGGAATTAGAAAGGAAGTAGAGAGAGTGATTTTAGTGGCAGTTGTAAGATAGTGATTTTGTCGATAGAGCATCCCTAGTTTTTGATGGTTTTTTTGATATTTATTTGTAGATGGGAGTTGAATTTTAGTTGGTTATCAATTTGGACTCCTAGCAATTTTGTGTCTGTCACCAGTTCTAGCTGAGTGTTATTTTGACTGTTGATAGAGAATGTCTTTGTATTAAGAGAGTTGACTTTAGTGGGGATGAATATCATTAATTTGGTCTTAGAGGCGTTGAGTGCTAGGTGATTTGTTTTCATCCATTGTTCAGTGGTAGAAAAAGCATCCCGAGTTAGCGTTAGGAGTGTTGGGATAAATGTGGCAGTGCAGATAATGGTAGAATCATCTGCATATTGGATGATGTTGGAAAGAGGGATTGCCTTGTGGAAATCATTTATGAATATGTTGAAGAGGAGTGGACCTAATATGGAGCCTTGGGGGACTCCAGTTGGGGTGTTAAGGAATGAGGAGGTTGCCTTTTTCCATTTTACTGCTTGATATCTGTTGGATAAGTAGCTGGAGAACCAGTTCATTGATGGGGGGGGGGGGGTAGGTTAAGGTTTGATAGTTTGGTTAGAAGCAAGTTATGTGATATAGTATCAAAGGCTTTAGAGAGGTCAAGTAGAAGGGTAGAGACAATAAGGCCAGAGTCCCGGGCTTTATTTACAGTTTCGAGGAAGGAGAGGAGAGCTGTCATAGTGCTGTGATTAGGTCTGAATCCATGTTGTGTGGGAGATAGTAGGTGATTATCTATGAGATATGGTAGGAGTTGAAGTTGGATACACTTTTTAAGGAGTTTAGAGATGCGGGACAGGATAGCAATGGGGAGGAAGTTAGTAACACTGTTATTATTGCCACCTTTATGTAAAGGTATGATAAAGGCTTTTTTCCAGATTTGGGGAACTATACTTTCTTGGATTGAGCGATTGATTAGTATGCTAATGGGGTAAGCAATTGCTTCAGCAGCTATGCTAAGAAAGTAGGAAGGGATATCATCAGGGGCATTGGTACATGGTTTTAGTTTCTGGAGGAGTTTGTGTATGGTAGAAGTGGGTAAAGGTTTTAATGAGAATGGAGGAGAGTGTGGAGAGGGGGTGTAGTGGGGTGAAGATGATGAGGAGGAAGAGGTAGTAGGATAGGTGGTGGTTGGTAAAGGGGGTGAGGAAGATGAGGAGGGAATGAGAGTAGGAGAGGAGGTGGAAGGCAAAGATTTAGTAGATATGGGTGGGGGAGAGGTAGTAGTGCTGGGTGGAGTGTTGGTGGGGGGGAAAGGAGGAGAGTTTGAGAGTGTGTTGTTAGAGAAGGAAGAAGTTAATTTGGAGATAGATTCAATGAAAAAGAAGTTGAATTGAGTACCTAAGTCGATATCTGGGGCATTAGGGTCTGGGGTGGGGGAAACAGGCTTACTGGGATTAAGTAGGGTGGAGATGCCTTTCCAGAATTTCTGAGGATTTGCTTTGTTATTGCTTTGGAGAATGGAGAAGTAATTTTGTCGATCAGAGATGATCAGCTTTTTTACCCTGTTTCTAAGTGTTTTATATTCGTTGTGAATGAGGGGGGTCTTATTTTTCTGGTACTTTGTCCAGGCTTTATCTCTTTGCTTCATTGTTGCTAGTGTATTTTTGGTAAGCCAAGGGGCGGTTTTGGTTTTTATTATTTTCGTTCTTAGAGGAGCATGGAGGTCTAGTAGTTCTAAGAATGTGGTGTTGAAGTGGGCAACAGCATTATCTAAGGGTAGTATTTTTAGACAATTCCAGTTTATTGCTTTTAGGGAGTTATTAAAGGTAGATGGGTTAAAGTTTTTATGATTACGGATTGTAATATAGTTTTGGGTGCGGTGTGGGAGTAGGGGGAGCCGGTGAGTGAAAGTGGGTATGTAGTCACCAAGTGGATCTGGAAGAGTTCCACTGCTGGCAAAATAGTGGGGATGTGAGACTAAGATCCAGTCCAGGATACTGCCACTGGAGAGATTTTTTGTTTGGTGTGTTATAGAGGTGATTAGTTGTGTAAAATTATGTAGGTTAATGTTAAGTGGGTTAATCGGAGACTGAATGGTGGCCCAGTTAATATTCATGTCCCCTAAGATTATGGTTTCATAGCTAATGTTGTTGGTAAGCCAGGAGAGTATGTCTTTGAGTGTGGAAATATTATCTCCTGGGGGAATGCAGAGTGTGGCTATACATATGTATTTGTGTTTATTAACTTGAAGTAGTGTTAAGAGTAGTTCAGCGTTATTAAATTGAGGAGTAGGTTTGTTATAGGGAGTGACTGACAGGGAGGTTGAGTAGAGGAGAGCTACTCCCTCCCCCCCTTTTTTGTGAGACCTATCTCTTCTGATAATAGAATAGTTTGGTGGGAATATTTCTGAGTCTTTTATATGGGGTTTTAACCATGTTTCTGATATGGATAGGATGTCAGGTTTATGGTGGTAACTCACATAAATATTGTAAAACCAGAAAACCAGAGCCCTCAGTGGGTGTTGGTTATGCTGTTGGTACCAACTAGAAAACTTTTTCTGTTTGCTAATATATAATTTTCTAGTAGCATACTTTTTTTCTCCATTAGTACCTGCTGCATACCCTTGGTAAACAGGCACCTAAAGGGAATTAAGATTTTATCATCCATGCAGAAACTGAAGTTGATTGATACCAGGGTGTATCACCCTCCTCTATTCTTGTGAGAGTAGATCCAGTCTGTGAGAAAGCTTGTGGTAATTTCCCTTTGCCTTTGCAAAAAGATGGAAGAATCACAGCTCCCTGCCTGAGAAAGTTACCACAGTGATCCTTGGGGATTCCTACTGAATCTTCAGAAGTACCCTGTATATTAGTAGAAAGGGTAGAAAAGCATACATGAACATTCCTGTCCAAGAAAAAGAAAAGGCACCTGTCTTCCAGGCTTTTTTGCATTGAGTCCTGGAGCAGAATCTTGTCAGCTGACTGTTCAAAGAGGAGCCAAACAGGTCTGCTTGAGGAACTCCACACAGATGGATCAGATCTTGGATGACCCCCCCCCCGATCTAGTTTCCATTCATGGGGGGTTGCCCTGGTTCTGCTCAGCTTGTCTGCCACACAATTTTACCCTGACGGAATGTAGGATGCCTGTAGAGTGAGATTGTGCTGTGAAGCTATATCCTAAGCTAACATGGCTAGTTTGCAAAGGGGGTACAATCTGGTTCTCCCTTGCTTTTCAGGTATTGTCTGTAACAAATTTAAGAGGTCCTGGAGACCAAGGGTGATTCAGAAAGTTGAGTACCTTGATCAGGACAAGTATCTCCTTGATATTCATGTGCTTGCACATGTTGCACTTTTATCCCTCCTCAGCTGCTCTCCAAGCAAAATTCAAAATATCTGTGGTGGCTGACCACTTTTGAGAGGGAGGGAGAAGGGAAGATCTAGATTTAAGGATAATGGTTGTCTCCACCAAATGAGTTCTCTTCTGACAACCCCTAGCACTGGGATTTGAAAAAACAAAGGGTGTTGGTGTTTGCACCAAAGAAACTTCAGATACCACTGTATCGTTCTCAGGTAGAGTTTTGGCAAGGGTATAATGAGAATCACAGAAACCATGAAACCCTAAATCCTGAGGTATTACTTTGCAGTGACAGTAGTCTGAGTGGAATGTCAAATAAATAGTTCTAGATATAGATGTGTTTTTCCTGTGGAAAAAAGCTCTTTGAATTGAAGTGTCTAGTTGACATGCCAGGAACACAATTTTGGGTGAAGGAGTCAAAAAAGAGGTTTGAAATTTCTCTTGGAATCTCAGCTTGTGTAAGGGATCTCTCACCCAAGAGACTGTGATAAAGGCTCAGCAAAGATAAACAAGTCATCTAAATAAAAAAAATGGATATCCTGACACCTGCGATGAACTATTTGAGCTGTAACTGGAGCTAGACACCTTGTGAACAATCTTGGTACAGTGGATAGTCCAAAGGGTAAGTCAGAGAACTGATAATGTGATCCAGGCAAACAAAAACCTAATGAAATGTCTGAAGTCTAGATTGATAGCAATGTGATGATAAACATCTTTTAAGTCTAGTGTTATCAGGAAACTTAAAAGAGGAAGAAGAGGCAACAGGTTGTGAAGTAACATCATTTTGAACTTGGGCACTATCACAAACACTTTTAGGAAATAAAGATCCAGAACTGATCTGCAAGGACTGTCTTTCTTTGGCACTTGGAACATCCTTGAATAAAAATAAGAAGTTATGCACTCACCATAACGTTCCATCTGAGTAGGTATCTTCATTTGTCTGCAACCTTTGGGATACGGATCCAATCTCGGATCCGAGCCGGCAACTTCTACCACAGCATAGATCCGAGCTTCTAGCTCCTCCCCTTACCCATAATCCCCTGCCTACCCTGATTGACCTCAGATCAAGTTTGCCCCATAGCACAGCTGATAAAAGTGTCCCAAAGGGAACAGATGCTAAGAACCTCAAGAACTATCATTTTGGTCAGGGGGAAGGAGGGGGGATGGTTGCAGACAAATGAAGATACCTACTCAGATGGAACATTATGGTGAGTACATAACTTCTTAATCTGAAGTAGGAACTTCATTTGTCAGCAACCTTTGGAACAGAGTCCCCAGCTACCTAAATCTTGGGTGGCCTTCATGGAAGGATATTCCGGAGCACTGCAGAGCCAAAGGACGCCCTACCTCGGGAGACAACATCTATTTTATAGTGGCTGATAAAGGTGTGAGATGAAGCCCAAGTGGCTGCGGAACAAATGTCATCCAAGGGAACCCTAGCTTGAAAGGCCGCCGATGTGGCAATGACCCTAGTAGAATGAGCATGGACTCCTTGAGGTGCAGGCCTTCCTGAGCTCTGATATGCTAAGAGAATACAACTCGAGATTCATCGAGAGAGAGAAACTTTAGAAACTGGCTTACCGAAATTACTTTTGGCAAAGGAGATAAACAACTGATCGGATTGCCTATGATCAGCAGTTCTATGAATATAAAAATGTAGCTGTCTGTGTACATCTAAGGAATGCAGCTTGTACTCTCCTTTGTTTTGAAAGTTGGGGAAAAACACTGGGAGATTGATAGATTGATTAATGTTCGCTTCTGAAGATACCTTAGGTAGGAAGGATGGCTTGATCCTGAGGTAAACCCTATCCGGATGAAAAACCAAATATGGTGGTTTGACACAAAGAGCTTGCAATTCCGATACTCTTTTGGCTGAAGTTATGGCCACCAAAAAGGCTGTCTTCCAAGAGAGAAATTTGAGATCAACCGTGGCCGCCGGTTCGAAAGGGGGACCAGTCAAGGTCTGTAAGACTAGGGATAAATCCCATGGAGGTACCACCTTTTTGACTGGAGGCCTAAGGAGGAAGGTACCTTTGAGGAAGGTCTTACACAGTTTGGAAGTGATAAGAGGGCCAGACTCTTGCCCCACATGATAGTATGAGATTGCTGCAAGTTGTACCTTGACTGTGGAAAAACTAGCCCCCTGGTGAAAGAGAGAGGTTAGAAAATCTAGAACCTACGCTATCAGGGCCGTAAAAGGGTCTAAACGATGGTGTTCTGCCCAGATGGAGAAACGTTTCCACTTACTCCGATAAACCCTCCTGGTGGAAGGCTTGTGAGCTGCTACTAGAATGGCTTTGACAGGTGATGAGATCCCGGGAGTCCTTATGAGGAGTGGAACTGGAGCAACCAAGCCGTCAGCTTGAGGTTGACCAGGTTCGGAGTTGGAAGATCGAGAGGGTGAGAAATGAGATCCGGAAGGGGATCCAGAATCCATGGTGGATACACTAGGTGAGACCATAGGTAAGGGAACCACGTCTGATGAGGCCAGAATGGGGCAATGAGGATCATCTTGCTCCCCAACTGACTGGCTTTCTGCAATAATTTCAACATCAGGGGAAGAGGAGGGTAAGCATAAAGCAGACCGGGAGGCCAAGCATGAACTAGAGAGTCTCTTGGGGACTCCCCCGGAGGGGGGATCAGAGCGAAGTAATCGTTGCATTTGGTATTTGAAGGAGAGGCAAAAAGATCGCAACAAGTTCCCCCCATCGGGCAAATACTTGCTCTGCAACTCGAGGGTTGAGAGACCATTCGTAAGGAGTCAGGATAGTACGACTGAGCCTGTCCGCTAGAATGTTGGACCGTCCCAGAATGTGCGTTGCTATGAGAAAACGGTTGGTGGAAATCGCCCATTCCCACACTCTCATGGCCTCATGGCAAAGGGGGTAAGACCTGGTTCCCCCCTGTTTGTTGATGTACCAGATGACTGACATGTTGTCTGTCTGTACTGCAATCATCCCTACCGGGAGAGAGCTGTGTAGTGCCTGCAACGTCAAAAGCACCGCCCTCATCTCTAGGACGTTGCTATGCAAAGAGGTCTCTACGTCGTTCCACGTGCCTTGGACTGTCCTGCCTGAAAAATGGCCCCCCCCACCCCAGGCGAGAAGCGTCTGTGGTCACTGTGTTGACTGGCGGTGGTAGTGAGAAGGGACGTCCCGTGTGGAGATTGGGGGACTGGAGCCACCACACGAGCGACCTTCTGCAAACCTTGCTTAAGGGAATGGGATGAGACAGGGGGTTGCGAGACAGGGACCATTGTACCTGGAGGGTCCACTGCAGGACCCTCATGTTCAACCGGGCCAATGGCAGCAGAGGGATTGCAGCCGCCATAGATCCTAAAGCCCTCAGGACCAATTCCGCCGAAGGAGTTTGCAGTTGAAGGATGGCCTGCACGTGCAACATCAGGTTCCGAAGCCAATCTGGAGTCAAGAACGCAAGCATCTGTCTGGAATCCAGTCTCGCCCCTATAAAATCCAACACCTGTGTAGGGATCAGAGAGGATTTGGTCATGTTGATGGTTAATCCTAATAGTGGAGCCAGACTGAGGAAATAATCCCTGCATGAGCAAAGTAGATGCCTTGTTGGGGCCGTAAGGAGCCAGTCGTCCAGGTACGGAAAGACCTGAATTCCCTGGAGTCTCAGGTGAGCCGCTATTATCACCAGTACTTTGGTGAACACCCTGGGGGCTGAGGTGAGGCCGAAGGGGAGGGCCCTGAATTGAAAGTGACTGGCTCCCAGCCGGAAGCGGAGAAACCTCCTGGAATGCCTGTCCACTAGAATGTGATAGTACGCATCCTTGAGGTCTATGGAGCACATCTAGTAGTCCTCCCGCAATAAGGGGAGGACGGATTGCAACCATTCAGAACTTTTCTTTGGGTACCGCCAGGTTTAGGAGAGAGAGGTCGAGGATGGACCTCAAGTCCCCCGTTGTTTCTGGCACCAGAAAGAACCTGGAGTAAAACCCTGATCCGATTTGATCTGGGGGGACGGGCTGGATGGCTCTTTTTTGCAGAAGCTGCTGAATTTCTGCAGCAGCCACCTCCCTCTGACTGGGTGGTACGTCGGGGAGGCCTATGATTCTGGGGGTTACGATAAAGGGAATTTGGTAAGGAGATAAACAACTGATCGGATTGCCTATGATCAGCAGTTCTATGAATATAAAAATGTAGCTGTCTGTGTACAGGGGGTTGCGATGCGTTGTTATGGACTCCCACATTGCTAGGTGCCTCGAAAAATGCCCCCCGACTGCCTCCAGAGTGGAGCAGCTGGGCAACCCCTCAGGGGTTCTGCGTGGGCCTCTCAGAGAATGGTTCTCTGGACCCAAAATTCCTGGGACCCCCTCTGCCTCTGGGGCGGTGTCCTCCCTGTCCTCCTCTGCCACGAGAGGACTGGTTGTCCTGAGCAGACTGGGATTGATGCGATTTTCGGAACCACATCTTCTTCTGACCCTTTTGGTTCTTGGAAAAGGACCTTTGGGGCACAGAGAAGCGGACTCCGACAGCAGACAAAGTCTTCCCGTCTTTCTCGCTCTGGACAAGAGTGTCGCGAACTGTTTTGCCAAACAGTGCAGAACCATCAAAAGGGGCATTCGCGAATGATGCCTTAAAGGGTTCCGAGAAGTCACAGTGACGGAGCCAGGCCTGTCTCCTCATGACAAGCCTGACTCTGCCTGCTCTAGCGGCTCCCTCCATAGCATGAGACAAAAGCCGCATAGAGGTGTAAGAAATAGAGTGGAGGGTGGCCATTCGGGAGGAGTACAGATCCTTGTCTCCCTCCGACATGGACCCTGGGGGGGAAGCAGCATATTCCTTAATTAGATCCCGCTGCATCCGAATAACGTGTGCCATGTAGTTCAAGGCCCTCATAGAGAAGGTCGCTGAACTGAAGGCCCGCTTCCCAAGACGGTCCATCGCGCGAGACTCCTTGCTTGGAGGATGAACCGTGGGGCGCTCCTGAGCCAAGTCTTTCTTGGTGGCTGCAGCCACCAACATGGCATCTACAGGGGGACATCTGCTCCAGTGTGATCTATCTGCAGAGGGGCACAAAATTTTGTCCGGGCGCTTGGGGATTGGCTCTACAGTGTCCGTTTCAATCCAAGCCCTAGTGGATATGAGATTCACCAAGGGGTCGGGTGGAGGGGACACCCAAGAGGTAGATGGTCCTGTCTCGAATGCCTCAAGGAATATGGACTCATCAGAGGAAGCCTTGGGGGCAGACCACCCACCCCTGATTTTGAGCATTTCCATGATGTCTCCAAAGGAGACATCCTCGGGGGGGTGACCTAGGGGAGCCTTCCCCTTCATCTAAGTCCGTATCTTTGGTGAGACTCTCAGGGGAGTCTATGTGCCTCCTCTTGCACTTTGCCTTGTGAGGAACCTCCTCGAGGGGGCTGTCTGAGGAGTCCTCACGGGCTGTATCTTGTTCCACTGGAACTCCTAGAGGCGCTGAGGTAGGCTGAGGGGAGCCAGGACCAGATGAGAAGGAGTGCGGGAGGGAGCCGAAGCCAGGACCGGAGGCCTGGATGCACTCGACAGTGCCCTCTCCACCGCAGCAAAAGCTGAGGAGGAGCCGCTCTCTGACGGATCCGAGACCCGACTCCCACTCGGATCCGAAGCGGGGATCAGACCCGGCGCTGAGAACGTCAGATCCGAGGGACCAGTGTGCTCCAACTGGGATGGAGCCAAAAGCACACCGAATCCCTCGGATCTGAAGCTCGGCCCACGGCTCCGAGAGGTCGGATCCGACAAACTTGAGGGAGCTTTCGGAGCCGACATGCCCAGCACAGTCGGCTCGACCCACCCCCGGATCCAACATGGCTCAGCTCCGAGCACTCCGAACCCGGAATGCGGGTCGTAGAAGGAGCAATAGGGGTGAAAAAAGGGGTCGAGCCCCCCCCCCGAGGGGGGGAAGGCAAGAGCACTCCCATCTGCATCTGGGCCTGGATGAATCTCCTCATCATCCGGTCCATGTCCGCATCTCACATGCTAAAGGTGGACCTCGAAGAGGCCACCGAGGCCGACCTGGAGTGCCACCTCGATGACCTCGATGGGGACCGGGTCACCTCCTCCTCGGGTCCTGGGGAGAAACAAGGGGATCGGATCCGAGAAGGAGGAGATCGAGAAGACCTGGACGGAGAAGCCCTCTTGGCGGGCGGGGCCGATGAAGAGTCCTTGGCCCGCCACTTAAGGTGCTTCTCCCTCTGCTTCTCTTTCCTGGACTCCCTATCCTCCGGAGCCAAATTGGGAGGTTGAGTCCCAGTCAGAGGAAGGGAGGCAGGAGTGACCGCTACCGGGGGGTAGTGGTCACCGAAGTACCGGAGGCCGAAGCAGAGTCTGGGGGTAAAAGGCCTGCCAGAACCAGCTTCGACCTCCGATCCTTAAGTGCCCTCGGGTTGAACACCGTGCAAATCGTGCAACCCGAAGAGAGGCACCTAACGCACAGAGTGTGGCCATCAGCCGGTGAAAGCTTGTGACCACACTCAGTGCATTTAGAAAAAATGGCTTTAGGGGCCTCCGACATAACTAAAGTAAAGCACACTCACTAGGCCCCTACACTCCAGACACACACACACACACACACGCTATGACCAGCGGGGAGGGAGGAAAAAATTTAAATTAAAATTTAAGCTAAGTAAGCTAAAAATAAGAAGTTTTAGCGTTAAGGGTAAACCTAACACGCACACACAACCACTCAATCAGAATAAGAAGAAAAAACTGTTTTCTCACAAAATCGCCAAGAGCTCTGGAATCTAGCTGTTGCTTGCAGAGCGGCAAACTAGATCTGAGGTCAGTCAGGGTAGGTAGGGGATTATGGGTAAGGGGAGGAGCTAGGAGCTCAGATCTATGCTGTGGTAGAAGTTGCCGGCTCGGATCCAAGATCGGATCCGTATCCCAAAGGTTGCTGACAAATGAAGTTCCTACTTCAGATCCCTTCCTTATCTGGGAAGAACCGGTGAAAACAAAACAGTCTGATCTAGAGAGTGACAAATGATCCCCTGGAAAGGAGAAATTTCCTTCCACTATTATCTGTAACATTGAATGATTTTTAGAGTACTTTTCTGAAACTATCTGTGCCAAAGAGAAGAAAAGAGATTCAGACATTCTGAAAGAAAAAAGGGGTCAGGGTGGGAGGAGGTCACAAGTTCTCTTGAACAGTCATTCAGACTTGTTGGACAGTCCTTGGATTTGAGAGGTTTAACACTTCATTTTGGAACCCCTTGCCATTTCTTTTTAAATGTCTGTTGACCTGCATTTTGTTGAGACTGTTTTTTTGCTTTTTGACAAAATTGGATGAGGAGACAAAAAAATCATAGAGATTACCTTGATCAGCTTTACCCATTCATCACACATTTTGATCACCTATGCAGCAGGAGCCACATGCTACATCTCTATCCACAGGTACATTTAAAATCTCATTTTTAACATCATCTGGTAGGTTCTGAGAATACAGCCATGCAAACCTCCTCAAAACAGTACCAGTCACCTTATACCTGGAAGAAGTATCAGCAAAGTCATACACACATTGCAAACAATGACTAGTGACATGTGCTATAGAAGAAACTAAATTATTTAAAGCAGATTTTTCCTCACAAGAAGAAACTGTAGAAAAAAACATTCCTCATAGTTTTACAATTAGATTACATTTTAACATATATGTCTGGCAATTAAAAATTCTAAAAATCAAAGTTGCAGAAGTAAACACTTTTTTCCCGATACGTATCAATAATTTTCCCATACTTAACAGAAAGAGTAGGACTGGACTTGACTAAGTGCTTAGCAGCACTGGGATCAACTACAGCTATATTTGCTGTATCAGACTTCGGGATAGTCTATACATTTTTAAAAGACTGAGGAACTTTATGCATTCTGTCTTATTTAGAGGATGTGTGCGTTACTGCCTGCAATTTTCCTGATAGTCAATCAGCTGTCTCTAAAAAGAACATTGGGTGCAAGATCTGGAAAATCCTACTGTAACAACTTGTGATATTTTTTGATGGACTGAGAAACCTCAGTGTTCTTCCACTGAAAACACTGACATAGTCTATTAGTAATCTCAGGGAAAGAAAAATCCCCATAGGCAGAATCAGAAACTGAGCTCTCCTCAGAGTGTTAATCAGAAATCTGAAGAAAAAACCCTGTATCAATCCCTGCATCTTCCTGTTTAGACTCAGAATGTTGAATCTCTTCAGGAGCAGATATATCCTTCTTGTAAAGTAGTTTCTGGTAAAAGCAAGAGAGATACATCTGTTCCTAAAGAGATTTAACATTCTTGGTCTAAATAGGAAGTTGCAGGGATGGATACAGTTTTTTTCTTCATATTTCTGTTACTAATGGTAGCAGCAGCTTTCCCAGGGATAGATACAGAATTCTGACACAACAGGGAAACTTTCCCTGTTCCCTCTCCCAGGACGAACAAGAGTCACTTTCCCTTACCCACTGAGGAAACCCCAACAGCTGCAGAGGATGGGCCTGACCCCAGTCCATAATGGCTGTAGGTGCAACACCAGAAGAATCCCGGGTAAAAAATAAGTGGTCTGAGGTACAACAAATGTCCACAGCAGAGTGACCCACATATGGGGATATGGCTGTGGCAAATTGCTTTCCTGCTATGGTGGCAAAGGTTATTTGCTTATTTTTTTTCTTCTTGTGGCTAGAAGAAGGTTAAACTGTGGGACTTGTAGTCTATTCCTAGGTCAAGCTAAAAATAGTAACTTTTTCCTGTGGAAGATAAGCAGTAAACGTTGGTAAATAATATCAGGTTATAAAAATTACTTTTTGACAGCAAAACACAGTAAAAAGCACTTTAAACACAATGCCAGCCATTCAAGAGTAAAATGAGCACACTTTCTCCACAGAAATTATTTTCAGTTACTTTACATTATTTTTAAACTGACAGGAAAGAAGAGCACTCCATATAAAAAACAACACGTCTAACTTTAAAATAATATTCCTGATGAGGAAAGTGATAAAACAGCAACAAAGATAAGAATATGAAAGCTTTTTTTTCTCCAAAGGGAACTTATCTGCCCAGCAAATAAACAGCACAAGCCAACCCTTGATCTTCAAGAGCCTCAGTGAAGCATTCTCTTTGGCAGCAGTAAAGCTCACGAGGGCTTTGTGCCCAAACTTGTCTTTTAGTCTGCTCAGCTCCAGCCTCCTGTCAGTTTGGATGTGTGGAAGGTGCCCCGAAGCTCTGGAAACTGTCCGGTTGTTATTTCCTCGGCAGGATGTAACCCATATAGCTAAGGCTACTGTAGTAGTGATTAATACCGTGAACACTGGAATTTTCCTCAGAAACAGCAAAAAAAAAAGTTATGTCTTACCATAACGTTCCATCTATGTTGTTCATCTTCTTTCATTAATCACTGATGGGGGTTTGGTTCCAAGCCATCAGAACCAAGTCTGCCTTTTTACCAAGCTCGCGCCATCCAAAAAAACTCTCAAGCTAAGTCTCTACCCAGAATGCCCTTCTCCCTGTTACCGCAGATCAAGTTTGCTAGAGAAAAAGAAGTAAATCCATGGCCACTTCTGTGCAAATACCCTAGACACCACTTAGACAAAAAGCATCCCCCAGGAGCCTTTGGAGAGGGAAGGAGGGTGGGAAGTGATGAATGTAAGAATATGAACAACACAGATGGAACGTTCTGGTAAGACATAACTTCTTTATCTGATGTTGTTAATCTTCTTTCCATTCATCACTGATGGGGCAGAATCCCAAACTACCTTGAGATCCATGGGCGGCCCTTATGGAAGAACATTCCCGAGTACCATTAAGCTGAAGGCAGCTCTCCCTCTGGAGACCAAGTCCAATTTGTAATGATTGATAAAGGTATGAGGCTTAGCCCAACTAGCTGCTGTGCAGATGTCATCCATGGAAGCCCTGGAATTGAAAGCTACAAATGTTGCCATCAATTAGTGGAGTGAGCTTTAACTTTTGGCATAGGTTAATTACTGAGGGAATAGATGGAACATATGCAGTCCCTTAGCCATTTTGATAATGTAAATTTGGAAACAGCCTCTCCCATTCTGGGTCCAGAAAAGGAGATGAAAAGCTGTTAAGATTTACGGATAGGTTTGGTCCTGTCTAGGTAAAATCTCAATTGTCTATGTACATCTAAGGAGTGAAGGCAGTACTCTCCTCTACTGGCAAAATTTGGAAAGAACACTGGTAGATCAATGGTCTGGTTTATGGAGAATTCAGAAACAACTTTGGGGAGGAAGGATGGATTCATCCGAAGTGATACTTTGTCTTTATGAAAGACCAGATAGGTGGCAGACGTGATGGCTACCAAGGACAAGGATTTCCATGATAAAAACTTTAGGTCACACTTTGCAGCAAGTTCAAAAGGTTTTTGAGTCAAAGACTGAAGGACTAGAGTGAGGTTCCATGGTTCCACGGGCTGTCTGACAGGAGGCCTGATATGAGAGGTCTCCTTGGGGAAAGCCTTGCAAAGGCATAAAGATATAAGAGGGGTGCCATCTATACCATTGTGGAAATTTGAAATTGCCACTAGATGTACTCATACGGTAGAGGCAGAGGCTCCATTATCAAAAAAATTAGCCAAGTATTGAAGCACTCCAGTTACTGAAGTTGAATATGGATCTAGCATGTTATCCTTGGACCAGATGGAGAACCTTTTCCATTTATCCTGATATAGTCTTCTGGTGAATGATTTATGAGAGGCCAGAATGATGTCTCGAACAGGCGAGGAGAGATTAGCTTGCCTGGTGACTAGATGAAGTGGAGAAACCAAACTGTCAGCTTGACAATGGACAGATTTGGGTGACTCAACCCTTGGGGGTGAGTAATCAGATCTGGTAGAGGGTCCAGCATCCGCGGCGAGTATACTACGTGAGGCCAAAGGAAGGGGAAACAAACTTGTCAAGGCCAGAATGGGGCTATGAGGATCACCTTGCATCTCATCTGAAGAGCTTTCTTTAGAAATTGTGGAATCAGGGGGAAGGGAGGATAAGCATAAAGAAGTCCTGTGGGCCAGTCTTGGATCAGAGTGTCCCTCAGTGACTCCCCCTCCAGGGGAAGTAGGGCAAAATAGCTACTGCACTTGTTGTTTGATGGGGAGGTGAAAAGATTGCAGCAAGGCTGGCCCCAGTGGCTGAAGATTTCTGATGCCACCTTGGGGTTGAGAGACCACTCATGAAGCATGAGGATGCATCTGCTCAGTTTGTCCGCAATCACGTTGAAGGTGCCCGGGATATGCATTGCTAGCAGAAAGCAGTTGGAAGCTATATCCCACTGCCAAATTCTCATGGCTTCTCGACACAGGGGATAGGACTTGGTTCCTCCTTGTTTGTTGATATACCAGACCACTGACATATTGTCTGAATGAATTGAAATTATCCCAGAAGGGAGAGCCGAATAGAAGGCCTGCAACAATAACAGCACAGCTCTAAGTTCCAGAACATTGATATGCAGGTGGGCCTCTGAGGTGGACCTTGTGCCTTGGACAGTCTTTCCCTAGAAATGGCCCCCCCCACCTGATCAGGGAAGCATCTGTGGTCACAATGGCCGTGGACTGAGGGGATTGAAATGGGCAACTCCAAAGTTCTATGTCTGGCCTCTTCCACCAAAGGAGGTCCTGTTTGCAGGAGTTGGTTATTCGAATATGGTAACTGAGGGGGTGATAGTTTGGGAACCATTGACAAAAAAAGGAGCCATTGTAGGATCTGCATATGTAGCTTTGCTAGAGGCACTATTGGGATTGAAGCTGCCATAGAGCCCAGGGCCTGAAGGACTTCCCTTGCTGAAACTTTTGTTTGAGAGAGTATCACCCTGAGTTGAAGCCTCATTCGATGGAGTCTGTGAATTGGGAGTGATACCAGACAGGATTGAGTACTGAACACTGCTCCAATGAACTCTATTTGTTGTGTAGGAGTAATGTTTGATTTCTCCCAATGTATCGTTATTCCCAACAATTTTGCCAGAGAGTGAGAGTATAATGCAGTGTTGTTACCAGACGATGCTCAGTGGGGGAAGTGAGGAGCCAGTTGTCCAGATATGGAAACACCTGGAAACCTTTTAGTCTCAAGTGAGCTGTTACCACTGCCATGCATTTTATGAACACTCTAGGGGCTGTAGAGAGAATGAATGGCAGGACATGGAATTGATAATGAGTGGCACCTCGCCTGAAGTGAAGCAAACTCCTGGAGCGTTTGTCCATCTTGATGTGGTAATACGCACCCCGGAGATCTATAGAGCACATCCAATCACCTTCTCTTAAAAAGGGAAGAATAGTGACAGACTTGTTTAATCTGATGAGATCCAAAATGGGTCTCCAGTCCCGTTTTTTTTGGCACCAAAAAGAATCTCGAGTAAAATCCGGATCCACGCTGGTCTGGTGGGACTAGTTGGATGACTCTTTTTTGAGACAGCTTTATAATCTCTGAAGCTGCTTCTTCCCTTTGACTAGGTGGAACATTGGGAAGTTTTCTTGGAAGATTTGGCTGATAAGAAAGGGGAATGGTGTAACCTCTGGTGATGATACTCTGCACCCAACGATTAGTGATGATAGATTGCCAGGCAGCTTGGTGCAGAGAGAAACGACCCTCGACTGCTTCCAGGGGTAAGCAATTGGGCTGCTCCTCAGGAGCGCTGATAAGACTGTCCAGAGAAGGAATCCCTGGAGCCTTGGTTATGAGGACACCTCTGCCTCTACAGGGGCATCTTCCAGAATTGTTACCCCCTCTGCCCCTGAGTGTATCATCACCACATGCAACATAGAAAGGTCCCTGAGATTTTTTATGCCACATTTTTCCACTCCTCTGATTCCTAGAGAAGGTACGCTGAGGGTTGGAAAACTGTAGGCCTATGGCAGACAGGGTCTTTCCTTCTTGCTCGCACCTAGCTAGTGTGTCCTTCACTTTGTAGCCAAAAAGGGATGAAGCTTCGATGTGAGCATTCAGAAAGGAAGACCTGAAGGGGTCTGCGAGGTCACAAATGTGCATCCAGGCATGATGCCTCATAACAATGCCCAAACCCACTGCTCTAGCCACCCCTTCAACCGCATGTGACAGCAGCCTCATGGACGAGTTCAATATTAATTCCAGGGTTGCAAGCTGTGAGGTCATTTTGTCCTTGACCTCATCAGACAACTATCCTGCAAGCGTCCCAGAGAGTTCCAAGATCAAGTCCCTCTGGAGCCTCATAAAATGTGCCAAATAATTCAGGGACCATATAGCAAAGGTCCCTGATGCAAAAACACACTTCCCAAGTCTGTCCACCAGCCAGGACTCCCTGTTAGGTGGGTGGACAGCGGGACTTTCCTCAGCCAAGTCCTTCTTCCACCACCACCATAGCATCAACTGGTAACCCTTTGAACCAATGCGGGTGCTCGTCGGGAGGGGAAAGAATTTTGTCTGGTCTCTGAGGGATTGCCTCAATGGAATCAGGGCTCTTCCAAGAGTGCTGCATGATGAGCTGGATGAGCTCATCGGCAGGCAGGGTCACCCAAGATGTAGAAGGCTGGGCACAAAAAGCCTGCAGGAACATGGACTCCTCAGATGAAGGGTTGGAGGGCTTCCAGTCACCTCTCTGCTTTAACATTTCCAGGATGTCTCTGAAAGAGATATCATCAGGAGGTGACTGCAGGGACCCTTCACCATCATCGTAGCCCATGTCTTCCGTAAGGACTCCTCGGGTGTGTCCACGTGCTTCCTCTTGCATGTCTTTTTTTGAGGGGGCTCCTCAGTGGGAGTCCCTGAGGAGGACTCGGAAGAGCGGGTACCCTGAAGAGGGGTGTCCTGTGGCTTCTCTGCCTGGTGTCCCAAGGGGGTGGTCTGTGACAGCTGTAGCTCAAGGGGCGAAAAAAAGAAGTTATGTACTTACCATAACATTCCATGTGAGTTGTTCATCTTGCCTTCATTCTTACAGATGGCTTCAGAGCCGATCCTCAGCTCTGAGTCAGCCTACTACAAAGTTCGAGGTCTTCAGATAGCTCGAGGTCAAGTCCCTATCCCATGATGCACTCAGAGTTACCTCAGATCTTGTTTGCTGCGTATAATAATACCATATGTCATTCTATCATTCTATAAGAGAAAGCTATAGAAGGGTTGAGAAACCAGGAAGAATCCAGCATCTTGGTCTTCGAAAAACCCTGGAGGGGGTAGGAGGGTGGGAAGGAAGAATGAAGGTGAGATGAACAATTCACATGGAACGTTATGGTAAGTACATAACTTCTTTATGTCAACTTGTTCTATCTTGCTGTTCATTCTTATAGACGGGTAGCGTGCCAAGCACCATCTATCTCGGGTGGCTCACCAGAGTATGTTTTTCAGGACAGTAGACTCAAAGGAGGCCCTGTCCCTGGAGGCCCTGTCAACTTTGTAATGAGTGATAAAGGTATGAGGTCTTGACCAAGTGGCTGCTGCACAAATGTTATCTATAGGAAGTCTAACAGAAAAAGCAGAGGATGTAGACACTGCTCTGATAGAATGAGCCTTATTTTTTTGTTGTAAGAGCATATTAGTAGCTGAATAAACAAATGTGATACAATGGGATAACCACTTAGACAGAGTTGTTTTAACCACTGGCATACCTTTTCTGAAATCTGAAAAGGAAATGAAAAGCTGTTCTGATTTCCTAAACTCCTTTGTCCTATCCAAGTAAAATCTGAGCTGTAAATCCAAAGTAGTGAAACACATGAACCCAAATAACAACCACCGGCTGATGACCTGGAATTAGTAATAAAGGTATATGCTACTGTCAGCTAATTCCTCAGCAACAAGCCTCAGGAAACGACCAATATTAAGAAATTAAGGTTTACGCAGCTTATTCAGCTTGTTCAGCTTATTCTTTAATGAAACAAAATAAAAACACGAACATAAGCATTCCACAATCCAGTAGTTATCGTTAAGCGCTTTCATCTGCTCTCTGCAGACTTCATCAGAACTAGTGTTACACCATTTAAATTTCAAATATATACTGTGTTTGGTGCCAAATCTTGCTCGCTCTCTTAAAGGCATAGTTTTCATTTCCCTATTTATACATAATCACATGTGTGCAATAATAATATTCAAATCTCGTAAATATTCATTAAAAAACTTCATAATGAATATAATTAACTTTCATTAAAATACAAATGTATAATATTAATAAATATATATATGATAACGTAAATATAATAAATATGATAAATATAATAACACAATGTATTAAAAATGTAAGAAATATAAAATCTATAAAAAATCTGTAAAATTGGTATATAATATACATGTGTTAATCCCGTTTTTAAAAAGGGTTTAATACTTATATGCTCATTAATACCTGGAAATCTGGTTGCATCTAATAATATTTGCCATTTACTTTCCTTACATGCTAACCTAGTTTTCCAGTCTCCTCCAAATGGGATAAAGTGCTCTTGATCTATTATTGTAAAGGTGAAAGTGTGCAATTCTCCATATTCACTGATATGTTTGTATAATGCATTTTTAGAATCCTTAATCTGTATCTTGTAGTAGTGTTCATATATATACGTTGTCTTAGCCTTCTTTCAGTTTTGCCTATGTAATAGGCTGAGCATTGCTTACATAATGCAAGATATACTATTTGTTTTGTGTTACAATTTCCCCCCTCTACTTCTAATCTGTGTACAATTAACATCTCTTAAAATTAAACTGGTTTTCTCATTAATGTGTTTGCATTGCCTACATCTTCCACATTTCATTGTTTTGACCATTTTTTCATTCTTAGTAGTTTTGTTGTTACTAGCTCTCTCCAACAGTCTTTTAATATTTGGTGCTGTCTCATACACCACCCTAGGTTGATCACCCATAATAACTTTGGATATCTCTGATAAAGTAATGATATCCCAATGTCTATCCAAAATTTCTTTAATGTAATGTACAAATGGTGTGTAGATTAATACGCATACTCTCCCTGAGTAAATCTGTTTTTTAGATGTATTCACTTTACTTTCCACATACTTCCCGAGTAAGGGCATATATTTTTTTCCCCATTGAGTTTTAACATAAGTGATAGTATCATCTAGCATTCTTTTTGGATATCCTCTATGGTTAAACAAATTATATATAATTTTCATAATTTTCATTTCTTTTTCCATCTCTTCCCTAGTCAAAGACATTTTTGCTCCCCTAATACATTGTCCTTTAACAATGTTCTTAAAAATATGTGGTGGATGGTTACTGGTATAAAATACATAATCATTGGAGAATGTCTTTTTTCTATATACTTTGGATGACAAGCCATCCAAATTCTTGTAAATGAAGGTGTCCAAATAAGCTATTCCTGTATTACTAATTGTATGAGTAAATTTTAAAAAATGAGTTGTTCCATTTATATACTCTAAAAATTTGTTAATACTTTCCTCAGACCCTTTCCACAAAATGAATATATCATCAAGGAATCTCACATAAAATGCTATATTAGAATAATATTCACTTTTGAACACAAACTCATTTTCCCAGTTAAGCATAACTAAATTTGCAAATATGGGTGCACATGACGCACCCATAGCAACACCTCTATTTTGTCTAAAATATTCCCCCTCATATGTGATATAATTATGATCTAATACTAGTGCCATCATGTCTAAGATAAGAACTATTTTGTCCCAACTTAGCTTAGAGAAATTCCTAAACTACTACAAAAATAATCTAATCCTTCTTCTTTCGGAATACTAGAAAATAAATCACATACATCAATAGTAACAAACAAAAGTTCTTCTTCCCATAAATTGGGAGTTATTTTTCCCAAGAAGTCCCACGAATCCTTTACTAAATGAGATATACCATCATAGGTATGTTTAATCCATCTATCTATTGTTAACCCAATATTGTAGGCTTTTGATTTAGAACCTGATATTATTGATCTAAAAGTTGGTTTATTTATCGATTTATGAACTTTAGGTATTCCTACTATGTGTGCCATAGAAGGGTATTATATCCTTAAAAATTCATATATATCTAATGTAATCCTGTTATCCAATAGATATTCCTCTAACGTTAAATCTATTCTTTTGTATCCTATGTTGATCTGATTCATGGATACTGCTTCATAATTACCTGATTCATATAATATATTGTATATTTCAGCTTTGTATGCTAGATTCGTGAATACTACTACTCCACCCCCTTTGTCGGGTTTCATAATTCTAATTTCTTTGTTTTTCATAAGTTCCTTCAGGCATTCTCTTTCACCTGTAGTTAGATTGTTCTCCTGAATATCCTATCTGTTTCTCCTTTTTACATGTTCTTTGTTAAACCAATACATTTCTTTGCTAACTATTTTTTCAAAATTATTCACATGTGTATTGTTAACTGGCATGTAACTACTTTTCTTTTTTAATTCAAACACTACATATCTATTTCCTTCTTCTTCCAAGTTGTTATCAAATTGAATAGCTAAATTAATTCTCCTACAAAATAATTTTATTTCTTTAATAGTGTCTACTAAATCAAATTTGCTGTTTGGTATGAATTTCATGCCTTTACCCAATAACTGATAAAATTTGTGGGTGATACTAAAATCTGTATAGTTAAACATGTTGAATCCTTTATATGTACTCATAATTTGATTAGTGCTATGGGAAATGTTTCCTTCTTCTTCTCTTTGAATTACACAATTATCTTTTTCAAAACTATATATACTCAACATGTTGTCCTTTTCCAATTTCTCATTATGCACAATATTTACTTTTTCTTCCCCATCTTGATCTAATATCTCCTGTTCCACTGTGTGTGTTTTTTCTTGTATGTCTTGTGGAACCTGCCTCCTTGAAAATTTTCTTCCCTTTGTACCTCTCTCATATCTCTATCCCTATACTGTTTCTCCGTATATATGTATTTTCTTTTCTGAGGCCATATATATGCTTTCTGTTGTTGATTTGCTTGTATATCACGTTCCATTTTTTTTGTTCTTCCATATATATACACCATGTGCCTTACTATCCGCTGTATGAAATTGTTTGTGATACAAATCACTCCAAGCTTCAAATTCATGATGTTGCACTATGCCTTCATTAATATGTTCAACTTCACTTATTAATGCTGATAACTTTTCATCGTTATATTTCATTAATAATTTCATATATTTATACCCAAATTCATCAAATAAATTATTAAATTCATACATAGCATTTTCATTGTAATCAATGCCCATGGGTAATTTAAAGAATCTCGATCCTTTTGGTACTACTTGAATATTAATACATTTCACTAAATAAGCATTGTCCACCTTTATATTTTTAATTTGTATCAGTTTGCTACCCAAATTATATATAATTTCTTTAATAGTACTTTTATCCATTAATTCCATTCTATTATGCGGTACCAGATGCACTTTTTCAAAATCATACTCATTCATCAAAAACTTGTTAATTACATCATTATTAGAACAGAATGCAGTGCTGCCATAATTATTATTCTCAGTCCTTAGCTTGGACCTAGTGTCCTCGCTTGGACTTACTATTTTGCGTTTGTAATTTTTTACAGTACCTTTAGTTTGTAAATTCTCCGTTCTTATAACAGTTGAATAAGTTTTTACTGGCATGGTTTTCTTTGGTTTTGCCCCTTGTAAGTCTGTATCCATACGATTATGGAACAGACTAAAATCAAACGTAAAGTCTTTTTCCGGTGTCAATACAAAATTTCCATCCTTATGGATTAAGTCTAAAGATTCATTCCTTGTACATACATCACTGCTCTGTACACATATCTGTCCATTTTGTTTATCGTTCTGTGTGCTGGTATCCAAATCCAGCACTATCTCCTTCCGTACACAACAATGCTGTTTTCCTAGCGTATTTTTTGCCGATGACATACGCTCCGATTCAACAGCTGGTTTTGTGACTTCAATGAAACTGTGTACTAAATCCATAAGTTTTTTAACATCTGTTTGTAAACCCAGTACCTCTGCCCTCAGAGTTTTGAGTTCATTGCTGCTTGATGCTGCGAGCGCATCCTCACCATTCCCTGCCATTTCCGGTAAGCAACAATGTAAATCCAAAGTAGTGAAACAAACAACCACCGGCTGACGACCTGGAATTGGTAATAAAGGTATACGCTACTGTCAGCTAATTCCTCAGCAACAAGCCTCAGGAAACTACCAATTTTAAGAAATTAAGGTTTACGCAGCTTATTCAGCTTGTTCAGCTTATTCTTTAATGAAACAAAATAAAAACATGAACATAAGCATTCCACAATCCACTAGCTATCGTTAAGCACTTTCATCTGCTCTCTGCAGACTTCATCAGAACTAGTGTTACACCATTTAAATTTCAAATATATACTGTGTTTGGCGCCAAATCTTGCTCGCTCTCTTAAAGGCATAGTTTACATTTCCCTATTTATACATAATCAAATGTGTACAATAATAATATTCAAATCTAAGTAAATATTCATTAAAAAACTTCATAATGAATATAATTAACTTTCATTAAAATACAAATGTATAATATCAATAAATATATATATATGATAATTAGAAGTTATGTACCTACCATAACGTTCCATGTTAGTTGTCTTCTCTCGCCTTCTTTCTTGCTGGATGGGTTCGGAGCCGATCCTCGGCTCCGACTCACTTGCTTAGCTTGAGAACTCCTTTTACCAGCTCGAGGCAACCCTATATCCCATGATGCAAGGCGGACTACCTCAGATCTCGTTTGGTAGCTAACCTACCCTGCTAAGGACTAACCTAATATATTTAGGAAACCCAAGTTCATAATAAAAGAGTCCTCTAATGAAGGCTCAGGAGGAAACAACCTGATAGGAACTCTTCAAGATCTGTCCAGGCCAGGGGGAAGGAGGGAGGCAAGAAAGAAGCAGAGAAGACAACTAACATGGAACGTTATGGTAGGTATATAACTTCTAAATGTTAAGTTGTCAATCTCGCCTTCATTCTTGCTGGATGGGACCACGTCCCTAGCACCTGTATCCCGGGTGGCTCAATGGAACAGACTCTTGAGAACTGTGGAACCAAAACTGGCCCTGTCTCTGGAGGCCAAATCTAACTTGTAATGAGAGACAAAGGTATGAGGAGTGGCCCAAGTAGCTGCTGCACAAATGGTATCAATGGGTAGTCTATCCTGAAGGCTGCAGAAGTGGATAGACTCCTGGTTGAGTGTGCTTTCGGTTTAGAAGGTAGTTGCTTGCCTCTGAGTGAGTACACATAAGAAATGGTGGAAGACAACCATCTGGATAAGGTCACTTTAGACACTGGGAGACCTTTCCTGTTTTCTGCATAGGAGACAAATAATTGGTCCAATTTCCTGAATTGTTTCATTCTATGCAAATAGTACCTGAGCTGACGATGGACATCCAAAAAATGAAGCTTTTGTTCAGCTCTGTCAGAATAGTTTGGGAAAAAGACTGGTAGATCTATGGATTGATTAATATTGGTTTGAGACACAACTTTGGGGAGAAAGGACGGGTTCGTTCTTAAGGATACCCTGTCCTTGTGAAAAACCAAGTAAGGGGAATGGATGCAGAGAGCTTGAATCTTGGAAACCCTTCTTGCTGAAGTGACAGCCAGTAAAAATATAGTTTTCCAGGTCAATAATTTCAATGAACATGAAGCAGACGGTTCGAAGGGTGGTAACATCAAGGATGCCAACATTAAATTTAGATCCCATTGTGGAGGAGGATGTTTTATTGGCGGCTTTAGGAGAAACACTCCTCTCAGAAAGGCCTTGCATAGTCTATGAGACATAATGTTATGATCTTGCAAGCCAACATGATACTTGGAAATAGCAGCCAGTTGAACTTTTACTGTAGATGAAGAAGATCCAGACTGAAAAACCTCAGCCAGGAAATCTAAAACAGAATGCACAGGAGCAGTAAAGGGATCAATATTTCTGGAATTTGCCCAAATGGAAACGTCACCACTTGCTAGCATAAGCGGTTCTGGTGGGCGACTTTAAAGAAGCCACTAAGATATCTCTGACCGGATCAGAGATCATAGGAAGCCTGGCTAGGGAAGGAAGTGGAGCAACCAAGCAGTGAGGTTGAGAGAATGAATGGCCCGATGCTGTTGACCCGACTGGTGGATCAAGAGATCCGGAACTGGGTCCAGATGCCAGGGCTGCACCAGTAGGTGACGATGCAGAGACGGAAACCAAATTTGTCGAGGCCAGTAAGGGGCAATGAGAATCAACTTGGCCCTCAAAACGGTGGCTTTCTGAATGACTTGTGGAATCAAGGGAAAAGGAGGAAAAGCGTACAGAAGTCCCCGGGGCCAATCCTGGGTTAGAGAGTCTCTCAGGGGTTGGCCTGGTAGTGGAAAGAGGGTGAAAAAATTGGGGCACTTGTTGTTTTGGGGTGTAGCAAAAAGATCGCAACAAGGTGTGCCCCACTTCAGAAAAATCTGGTCCACTACAGATTGATTGAGAGACCACTCATGAGGCATGAGAATGGATCTGCTCAGCCTGTCCGCCAAGAGGTTGGACCTGCCGGGATGTGCGTTGCTATCAGAAACCGATGAGAGGAGATTGCCCATTGCCAAAGTCTGAGAGCTTCTCGACACAACGGATAGGACCTAGTCCCGCCCTGCTTGTTGATGTACCAGACCACGGACATGTTGTCCGTTTGTACTGCAATAGTCCTCGCGGGAAGAAAGTCGTTGAGGGCTTACAGCGTTAAAAGCACCGCTCTCATCTCCAGGACATTTATGTGCAGATGGTATTCTATGGGTTGCCACGTCCCGTGGACCATCCTGCCCTGATAATGCCCCCCCACCCGATCAGAGAGGCATCCGTAGTAACTGTGGCAATCGGAGGAGGGGAACAAAAGGTCGGCCCTGATGAAGAAGAGGGGAAGATATCCACCAGTTCAGATGAGTCCTGCGATTGTGTGACTAAGATTTCGTGCCTCATCGGAAGACTGTGGAATGACCACTGAGTGAATAACTGATAAAATTTGTGGGTGATACTAAAATCTGTATAGTTAAACATGTTGAATCCTTTATATGTACTCATAATTTGATTAGTGCTATGGGAAATGTTTCCTTCTTCTTCTCTTTGAATTACACAATTATCTTTTTCAAAACTATATATACTCAACATGTTGTCCTTTTCCAATTTCTCATTATGCACAATATTTACTTTTCTTCCCCATCTTGATCTAATATCTCCTGTTCCACTGTGTGTGTTTTTTCTTGTATGTCTTGTGGAACCTGCCTCCTTGAAAATTTTCTTCCCTTTGTACCTCTCTCATATCTCTATCCCTATACTGTTTCTCCGTATATATGTATTTTCTTTTCTGAGGCCATATATATGCTTTCTGTTGTTGATTTGCTTGTATATCACGTTCCATTTTTTTTGTTCTTCCATATATATACACCATGTGCCTTACTATCCGCTGTATGAAATTGTTTGTGATACAAATCACTCCAAGCTTCAAATTCATGATGTTGCACTATGCCTTCATTAATATGTTCAACTTCACTTATTAATGCTGATAACTTTTCATCGTTATATTTCATTAATAATTTCATATATTTATACCCAAATTCATCAAATAAATTATTAAATTCATACATAGCATTTTCATTGTAATCAATGCCCATGGGTAATTTAAAGAATCTCGATCCTTTTGGTACTACTTGAATATTAATACATTTCACTAAATAAGCATTGTCCACCTTTATATTTTTAATTTGTATCAGTTTGCTACCCAAATTATATATAATTTCTTTAATAGTACTTTTATCCATTAATTCCATTCTATTATGCGGTACCAGATGCACTTTTTCAAAATCATACTCATTCATCAAAAACTTGTTAATTACATCATTATTAGAACAGAATGCAGTGCTGCCATAATTATTATTCTCAGTCCTTAGCTTGGACCTAGTGTCCTCGCTTGGACTTACTATTTTGCGTTTGTAATTTTTTACAGTACCTTTAGTTTGTAAATTCTCCGTTCTTATAACAGTTGAATAAGTTTTTACTGGCATGGTTTTCTTTGGTTTTGCCCCTTGTAAGTCTGTATCCATACGATTATGGAACAGACTAAAATCAAACGTAAAGTCTTTTTCCGGTGTCAATACAAAATTTCCATCCTTATGGATTAAGTCTAAAGATTCATTCCTTGTACATACATCACTGCTCTGTACACATATCTGTCCATTTTGTTTATCGTTCTGTGTGCTGGTATCCAAATCCAGCACTATCTCCTTCCGTACACAACAATGCTGTTTTCCTAGCGTATTTTTTGCCGATGACATACGCTCCGATTCAACAGCTGGTTTTGTGACTTCAATGAAACTGTGTACTAAATCCATAAGTTTTTTAACATCTGTTTGTAAACCCAGTACCTCTGCCCTCAGAGTTTTGAGTTCATTGCTGCTTGATGCTGCGAGCGCATCCTCACCATTCCCTGCCATTTCCGGTAAGCAACAATGTAAATCCAAAGTAGTGAAACAAACAACCACCGGCTGACGACCTGGAATTGGTAATAAAGGTATACGCTACTGTCAGCTAATTCCTCAGCAACAAGCCTCAGGAAACTACCAATTTTAAGAAATTAAGGTTTACGCAGCTTATTCAGCTTGTTCAGCTTATTCTTTAATGAAACAAAATAAAAACATGAACATAAGCATTCCACAATCCACTAGCTATCGTTAAGCACTTTCATCTGCTCTCTGCAGACTTCATCAGAACTAGTGTTACACCATTTAAATTTCAAATATATACTGTGTTTGGCGCCAAATCTTGCTCGCTCTCTTAAAGGCATAGTTTACATTTCCCTATTTATACATAATCAAATGTGTACAATAATAATATTCAAATCTCGTAAATATTCATTAAAAAACTTCATAATGAATATAATTAACTTTCATTAAAATACAAATGTATAATATCAATAAATATATATATATGATAATTAGAAGTTATGTACCTACCATAACGTTCCATGTTAGTTGTCTTCTCTCGCCTTCTTTCTTGCTGGATGGGTTCGGAGCCGATCCTCGGCTCCGACTCGGCACTTGCTTAGCTTGAGAACTCCTTTTACCAGCTCGAGGCAACCCTATATCCCATGATGCAAGGCGGGACTACCTCAGATCTCGTTTGGTAGCTAACCTACCCTGCTAAGGACTAACCTAATATATTTAGGAAACCCAAGTTCATAATAAAGAGTCCTCTAATGAAGGCTCAGGAGGAAACAACCTGATAGGAACTCTTCAAGATCTGTCCAGGCCAGGGGGAAGGAGGGAGGGGCTTAAGAAAGAAGGCGAGAAGACAACTAACATGGAACGTTATGGTAGGTATATAACTTCTAAATGTTAAGTTGTCAATCTCGCCTTCATTCTTGCTGGATGGGACCACGTCCCTAGCACCTGTATCCCGGGTGGCTCAATGGAACAGACTCTTGAGAACTGTGGAACCAAAACTGGCCCTGTCTCTGGAGGCCAAATCTAACTTGTAATGAGAGACAAAGGTATGAGGAGTGGCCCAAGTAGCTGCTGCACAAATGGTATCAATGGGTAGTCTATCCTGAAAGGCTGCAGAAGTGGATAGACTCCTGGTTGAGTGTGCTTTCGGTTTAGAAGGTAGTTGCTTGCCTCTGAGTGAGTACACATAAGAAATGGTGGAAGACAACCATCTGGATAAGGTCACTTTAGACACTGGGAGACCTTTCCTGTTTTCTGCATAGGAGACAAATAATTGGTCCAATTTCCTGAATTGTTTCATTCTATGCAAATAGTACCTGAGCTGACGATGGACATCCAAAAAATGAAGCTTTTGTTCAGCTCTGTCAGAATAGTTTGGGAAAAAGACTGGTAGATCTATGGATTGATTAATATTGGTTTGAGACACAACTTTGGGGAGAAAGGACGGGTTCGTTCTTAAGGATACCCTGTCCTTGTGAAAAACCAAGTAAGGAACGGATGCAGAGAGCTTGAATCTTGGAAACCCTTCTTGCTGAAGTGACAGCCAGTAAAAATATAGTTTTCCAGGTCAATAATTTCAATGAACATGAAGCAGACGGTTCGAAGGGTGGTAACATCAAGGATGCCAACATTAAATTTAGATCCCATTGTGGAGGAGGATGTTTTATTGGCGGCTTTAGGAGAAACACTCCTCTCAGAAAGGCCTTGCATAGTCTATGAGACATAATGTTATGATCTTGCAAGCCAACATGATACTTGGAAATAGCAGCCAGTTGAACTTTTACTGTAGATGAAGAAGATCCAGACTGAAAAACCTCAGCCAGGAAATCTAAAACAGAATGCACAGGAGCAGTAAAGGGATCAATATTTCTGGAATTTGCCCAAATGGAAAAACGTCACCACTTGCTAGCATAAACGGTTCTGGTGGACGACTTTAAAGAAGCCACTAAGATATCTCTGACCGGATCAGAGATCATAGGAAGCCTGGCTAGGGAAGGAAGTGGAGCAACCAAGCAGTGAGGTTGAGAGAATGAATGGCCCGATGCTGTTGACCCGACTGGTGGATCAAGAGATCCGGAACTGGGTCCAGATGCCAGGGCTGCACCAGTAGGTGACGATGCAGAGACGGAAACCAAATTTGTCGAGGCCAGTAAGGGGCAATGAGAATCAACTTGGCCCTCAAAACGGTGGCTTTCTGAATGACTTGTGGAATCAAGGGAAAAGGAGGAAAAGCGTACAGAAGTCCCCGGGGCCAATCCTGGGTTAGAGAGTCTCTCAGGGGTTGGCCTGGTAGTGGAAAGAGGGTGAAAAAATTGGGGCACTTGTTGTTTTGGGGTGTAGCAAAAAGATCGCAACAAGGTGTGCCCCACTTCAGAAAAATCTGGTCCACTACAGATTGATTGAGAGACCACTCATGAGGCATGAGAATGGATCTGCTCAGCCTGTCCGCCAAGAGGTTGGACCTGCCGGGGATGTGCGTTGCTATCAGAAACCGATGAGAGGAGATTGCCCATTGCCAAAGTCTGAGAGCTTCTCGACACAACGGATAGGACCTAGTCCCGCCCTGCTTGTTGATGTACCAGACCACGGACATGTTGTCCGTTTGTACTGCAATAGTCCTCGCGGGAAGAAAGTCGTTGAGGGCTTGCAACGTTAAAAGCACCGCTCTCATCTCCAGGACATTTATGTGCAGATGGTATTCTATGGGTTGCCACGTCCCGTGGACCATCCTGCCCTGATAATGCCCCCCCACCCGATCAGAGAGGCATCCGTAGTAACTGTGGCAATCGGAGGAGGGGGAACAAAAGGTCGGCCCTGATGAAGAAGAGGGGAAGATATCCACCAGTTCAGATGAGTCCTGCACGATTGTGTGACTAAGATTTCGTGCCTCATCGGAAGACTGTGGAATGACCACTGAGTGAATAACATCCACTGCAGAAGACGCATGTGGAAGCGAGCCAGTGGTAGAAGAATAATGGCCGCAGCCATAAGACCTAGAACCTTTAGTATCAGTCTGGCTTTGACTTTGCTGCTCTGCAATAAAATCCGAATGTATTTTTGGATGTCCAGAATTCTTTGATCTGTTAGTCTGGCTAACATTTTGACGGTGTTTAATTCTGCGCCTATAAAGGTGATAGATTGGCAAGGCCGCAGAGAAGATTTTTTGAAATTCACTGAAATTCCCCAAACTCCTGCATAGCTGCAGAGTGTAGTCTCTGGTCAGAAGAAGCTGACACCTGGTGGTGGCAGAGAGGAGCCAGTCATCTAAATAAGGAAACACCTGGAATCCTTGACATCTCAGATGAGCTGTGACCACTGCCATGCATTTGGTAAACACTCTGGGGGCTGAAGTGAGGCCAAAGGGCAGGGCTCTGAATTGGTAATGACTGGTCCCTAGCCGAAAGCGGAGAAACCTTCTGGAGCGCCTGTGAATCTTTATGTGATAGTACGCGTCCTGAAGGTCTATAGAGCACATCCAGTTGTCCTTGCCCAGAAAGGGCAGAATGGACTGAAGCGTGACCATCCGGAATCTTGCCTTCTTGACAAATCTGTTTAGACTGCTCAGGTCTAATATTGGTCTCAATCTCCCGTCCTTTTGGGGACCAAAAGAATCTCAGTAGATGCCAGATCCTACTTGGTCTGCGGAACAGTCTGGGCGGCTCTTTTCTAGGAGCTTTGAAACCTCCTGTTCTGCCAAATCCCTTTGACCGGGTGAGATGTCTGGAAGGGATTGTTGAGGTACGGGATACCTTTCGAAGGGGATTTTGTAACCCTCGGATATGATCGACTGTACCCACATATCTTGTGAAAGGGAATGCCAGGCTACTGGGTACAGCAAAATCCTTCCCCCGACTGCCTCCAAGGGTGGACAGTCGGGCAACACCTCAGGGGTGCTGAAAGGGCTTCTCAGGAAGAGACTCCCTGTTGCCCTGGTTCTGAGGACCCCCCCCCTGCCTCTAGGGCGGAGTCTATTATTGTTACCCCCTCTGCCTCTGGGGGTAAACTGACCACTTGTGTCTGGTGTAGCTCCTTGGGCTTTGCGGAACCACATCTTCCCTCCCTTCTGACCCTTGGGATATGGTCTAGAAGGGGTGGAAAAATGGACTCCAACAACAGAAAGAGTTTTACCATCCTGCTCACACCTGGTCAAGGTATCCTTCACCTGAGGTCCGAACAAAGCCGAACCGTCAAAGGGAGTATTGGTAAAGGACGCCTTAAAGGGGTCCGCAAAATTACAAAGCCGCATCCAGGCTTGACATCTAAGAGCCACTCCTGTGCCTGCGGCCCTGCTCGCTCCATCGGCCGCATAGGATATGAGCCGCATGGAGGAGTTGGATAAGGAATTCAGGATTGCTAGCTGTGAGGCAATCTTTTCTTGAGCCCCAGTAGCAGAAGGATCCTGGACCACTTCACCTAGTTCCTTGAGAATATCTCTTTGAAGCCTGGTGAAGTGATAAAGGTAGTTCAGCAAACGCATAGCAAAGGTCGCTGAAGAAAACATCCGCTTTCCATACCTGTCCATGGTCCTAGAATCTTTTTTAGGAGGATGGACAGGTACTGAAGGATCCGCAAGTTCCTTCTTAGTGGCCGCCGCCACCACCATAGCATCCACAGAGACGCCCTTGGAAAGAAACTGTTTGTCCGTAGGGGCCGTAATAAACTTGGATGGTCTCCTGGGGACAGGTTCCACAGAATCTGGAGCTGCCCACGCCTTCTGAGCCACTACCTGCATAAGTGGGTCGAAAGGCGGAGACACCCAGGAGGTGGAGGGTCGGGATCCAAACGCCTCCAGGTATACCGACTCATCCTCGGACGGGTCAATGGAGGCCAATTCCCCTCTGTTTGAGGAGCTCAAGGATGTCTGAAAAGGAGACATCCTCAGAGGGGATTGGGGAACCCTCCGACTCATCCAAGTCGGTATCAGATGTAGTAGACTCAGGGAGTCTGTGTGTTTCCTCTTACCGTCCTCTTCCGAGGGGGTTCCCCTGCAGGATCAGGAGAAACCTCGGAAGAGGAAGATATTCCCAATGGGGAAACCTGGGGCGATGGATCCCTGGGCCTGAGAGCAAGAGGTTGGCAAGAGGCGTCTACAGGCACGCAAGAGGGAGGAGCTAGAAGGATGGACCGTTGACCTGGCTCAGGTGCCAGGACACTCCTCATCACCTCAAAGGCTCCCCTCCCCGGGAGACGGAATATTCCGTTCGAGGAAATAGGAATTCCCGGCTCCACTGAGAGGGAAGGCTCGAGGCGATGTCGGTGCCGAGCTTACCAAAGCGAAGCCCGAGAGGGAGAGCGGGTCGGACAAGGGTCCGATGCCACTAGCCCCTCGGAGCCGACAAGGAAACTCGGCGACGGATCCCTCCAAGGAAGGTCTCAAGGAGGAGATCGGAGCGAAGGCGACGGAGCCGAAAAAGGATGTATCGGTTCCGGCGCCGACACAGTCGCTGTCCCAAGAAGCTCCGGCTCCGAACTCTGGTGGGGAGTCGGAGGAGGAAGTTCAAGGGTGAAGCAATAGCGAAGTCTGCTGAGGCGGGCTATGGAGCATTTGGGCCAGTGCCTGTGACTTTAACAGCCTGCTTACCACCCTCTCTAAATCGTGGTCAGACAGCCTGGAAGATCTCGAAGATCGGCTCCGATGACTCCACTCCGACAAAAGAGGAGACCCGGAGCCGGCGGATAGATTCAAAGAGGGACCGAGATCTCTTCTTGGATGAAGTCATCGGAGCCGGCGTCCTATGGGTTCCAGATGGAGCGAAGGCTTCGGCTCGATACTGGATACTGTGTCGGCTCCAGCCGGAGCCGACAAGGCAACAGCAGATTGGGTGTCGGAACCGATCGGAACCGACCCTAGCTGAGAAGGAGAAAGATCGGCTCCGGCCGGAGCCGATCTCGACTCCGAAGGAGTCGGAGCCACCGGGGAAGGCTTGGAAGCTGTAGCCTGACCCTTAGATGGCTTGGAAGGCTTGCTGGACCCAGGTTTAGTGGGTGAACCTTCCGGCTTTAACAAGCCATGGAGGATTAACTTATTCCTCCTTTCCTGCAGGACTCGCTGGCTAAAAGAGTGACACAAAGCACAGGAGTCCTGCATTTGTAAAGGCCCCAGGCAGTAAACACAAGAAGTGTGACCGTCTGTCAGAGACATTTTCTGACAGCACGAGTCACACTTCTTGAAGCCCGAGACCTTTACCTCTTTAGACATAGTCTAAGGAAAAGAGTAATAAAATACTCACACACACACACCCCAAAACAGTCACACAAATTAATCCCACAAACACAGACACACAGTTAGGGATTAATAAGGAAGGCCTAGGCCTAACTAAAATTTTTAAACTTTTTATAAAGTAAAAATTTTTTTAACTATAAGGGGAATAGGGTGATTGTATGGACACTACACACTAAAAAATAGGAAAAGGGGAAGATAAACCCTGACTTAAGCTGTCTGAAAAACTCAAACTTACCTCAGCTGGCAAAAAAGGAGACCTCTTCGCAAAGCGGCAAACGAGATCTGAGGTAGTCCCGCCTTGCATCATGGGATATAGGGTTGCCTCGAGCTGGTAAAAGGAGTTCTCAAGCTAAGCAAGTGCCGAGTCGGAGCCGAGGATCGGCTCCGAACCCATCCAGCAAGAATGAAGGCGAGATTGACAACTTAACATCGTAAATATAATAAATATGATAAATATAATAACACAATGTATTAAAAATGTAAGAAATATAAAATCTATAAGAAATCTGTAAAATTGGTAAATAATATACATGTGTTAATCCATTTTTAAAAAGGGTTTAATACCTATATGCTCATTAATACCTGGAAATCTGGTTGCATCTAATAATATTTGCCATTAGTTTCTAATAATTTAGTATCTAATAATATTTGCCAAACCTAGTTTTCCAGTCTCCTCCAAATGGGATAAAGTGCTCTTGATCTATTATAGTAAAGGTGAAAGTGTGCAATTCTCCATATTCACTGATATGTTTGTATAATGCATTTTTAGAATCCTTAATCTGTATCTTGTAGTAGTGTTCATATATACGTTGTCTTAGCCTTCTTTCAGTTTTGCCTATGTAATAGGCTGAGCATTGCTTACATAATGCAAGATATACTATTTGTTTTTTGTTATAATTTCCCCCTCTACTTCTAATCTGTGTACAATTAACATCTCTTAAAATTAAACTGGTTATCTCATTAATGCGTTTGCATTGCCTACATCTTCCACATTTCATTGTTTTGACCATTTTTTCATTCTTAGTAGTTTTGTTCTTACTAGCTCTCTCCAACAGTCTTTTAATATTTGGTGCTGTCTTATACACCACCCTAGGTTGATCACCCATAATAACTTTGGATATCTCTGATAAAGTAATGATATCCCAATGTCTATCCAAAATTTCTTTAATGTAATGTACAAATGGTGTGTAGGTTAATACGCATACTCTCCCTGAGTAAATCTGTTTTTTAGATGTATTCACTTTACTTTCCACATACTTCCCGAGTAAGGGCATATATTTTTTCCCCATTGAGTTTTAACATAAGTGATAGTATCATCTAGCATTCTTTTTGGATATCCTCTATGGTTAAACAAATTATATATAATTTTCATTTCTTTTTCCATCTCTTCCCTAGTCGAAGACATTTTTGCTCCCCTAATACATTGTACTTTAACAATTTTCTTAAAAATATGTGGTGGATGGTTACTGGTATAAAATACATAATCATTGGAGAATGTCTTTTTTCTATATACTTTGGATGAGAAGCCATCCAAATTCTTGTAAATGAAGGTGTCCAAATAAGCTATTCCTGTATTACTAATTGTATGAGTAAATTTAAAAAAATGAGTTGTTCCATTTATATACTCTAAAAATTTGTTAATACTTTCCTCAGACCCTTTCCACAAAATGAATATATCGTCAAGGAATCTCACATAAAATGCTATATTAGAATAATATTCACTTTTGAACACAAACTAATTTTCCCAGTTAAGCATAACTAAATTTGCAAATATGGGTGCACGGGTGCTCTGAGTCGGCCTACTACAAAGCTCGAGGTCTTCAGATAGCTCGAGGTCAAGTCCCTATCCCATGATGCACTCAGAGTTACCTCAGATCTTGTTTGCTGCGTATAATAATACCATATGTCATTCTATCACTTTATAAGAGAAAGCTATAGAAGGGTTGAGAAACCAGGAAGAATCCAGCATCTCGGTCTTCGAAAAACCCTGGAGGGGGTAGGAGGGTGGGAAGGAAGAATGAAGGTGAGATGAACAACTCACATGGAATGTTATGGTAAGTACATAACTTCTTTATGTCAAGTTGTTCTATCTTGCTGTTCATTCTAATAGACGGGTAGCGTGCCAAGCACCATCTATCTCGGGTGGCTCACCAGAGTATGTTTTTCAGGACAGTAGACTCAAAGGAGGCCCTGTCCCTGGAGGCCCTGTCAACTTTGTAATGAGTGATAAAGGTATGAGGTCTTGACCAAGTGGCTGCTGCACAAATGTTATCTATAGGAAGTCTAACAGAAAAAGCAGAGGATGTAGACACTGCTCTGGTAGAATGAGCCTTATTTTTTTGTTGTAAAAGCATATTAGTAGCTGAATAAACAAATGTGATACAATGGGATAACCACTTAGACAGAGTTGTTTTAACCACTGGCATACCTTTTCTGGAATCTGAAAAGGAAATGAAAAGCTGTTCTGATTTCCTAAGCTCCTTTGTCCTATCCAAGTAAAATCTGAGCTGTCTATGAACATCAATCTTGTGCAGCATATATTCTACGTTGTTGGAGTGACTGGGGAAGAATACTGGCAAATCAATAATTTGGTTAAGGTTAGCTTCAGTACAGACTTTAGGCAAAAAGGAGGGATTAGTTCGTAGTGAGACTCTGTCAGCATGGAAAATCAAATAAGGAGGCTTAATGAACAAAGCTTGAAGCTCTGACACTCTGTGGGCAGAAGTGATAGCTACTAAAAAAATAGTCTTCCATGACAAATATTTCAAATCACATGAGGAAGCTGATTTGAATGGAGGGAGAATAATGTGAGAAAGCATAAAATTTAGATTCCATTGGGGTATGCAGAGATTTCACAGGTGGTCTGAGATGATAGGTCCCTTTGAGAAAGGTTTTGGATAGTTTGTGTGACATTATGTTCAATCCTTCAAATCCAAGGTAAAAATTAGAGACAGCAGCAAGCTGAACATTAACTGTTGCTGCTGCAGCTCCTTTGTTGAAAATCATGGTCAAGAACTCTAGTATATAAGCCATAGGGGCTAGGTAGGGATCAATGTTGTTTTGAGAGGCTCATTTAGAACATTTTTTTCCATGTGCTAGGTATAGCTTCTTCGTAGAGGATTTGTGAGAGGATATTAGAATTTGCTGCAGCTCATTAGAAAGGTTATGGAACCTGCCTATGATGGGAATTGAGAGCAGCCAAGCTGTCAGCTTTAGGGACAGAAGAGAGGGATGAAGTTCCCCCGACGAGTGCATCAGAAGATCTGGAACTGGGTCCAGAATTCAGGGTTCCTCCAACTGATGAAGTCGAAAGAAGTGGAACCAAATCTGATGAGGCCAATGAAGGGCTATTATAATAATGGTCCTTCCCAGGGCTTTTGCTTTCTGTAGTACTTTACATATCAATGGAATTGGTGGGAATGCATAGAGGAGACCCGGAAGCCAATCATGTACGAGTGTGTCCCTTGGGGCTTCTCCCAGAGGGGAAATCAGAGCAAAGTAGCTTCTGCATTTCGTGTTCATGTGGTTGGTGAAAAGGTCGCAACAAGGCTGGCCCCACCTGCAGAATATCCTGTCTGCTATTTCTTTCTTGAGGGACCACTCATGAGGCAACAAAATTGCTCTGCTCAGCTTGTCTGCTATCATGTTGTATTTCCCCAGGATGTGAGCTGCTAACAGAAAGCACTGGGTGGATGTAGCCCATTGCCATACTCTTAGGGCCTCGTAACAAAGGGGGTAAGACCTGGTTCCTCCTTGTTTGTTCAAGTACCAGACCACTGATGTAGTCTGTCTAAATCACAATTGTACCCAGAGGAAGAGAGTCCTGGAAGTATGGCAACGTTAAAAGTACTGCTCTCATCTCTAGGACATTGATATGCAGATGTGTCTCTTGATCGGGCCATGTGCCTTGGGCTCTCCTTCCCTGAAAATGCCCCCCCACCCTATCAGGGAAGTGTCCATGGTCACTGTGGCCGCTGGTGGGGGTAGAACAAAAGGACGACCTATCGTAACATGAAGACAGGTTAACCACCACTGAAGATCCATTTTGCATGTGTTTGTGATCATAATAAGATGAGACATTGGGAGCTCTTGGTAAGACCATTGAGTGAACAACAGCCATTGCAGAATTCGCATGTGCATGTGACCCAATGGTATGGCTAATATTGTAGCAGCCATCATGCCTAACAATTTTAGTACTTCTGATGCTGGAGCCTTGTTTTTGGATATGATATTGTGGACCTGCTGATGGAGTAGTAAGACTCTTTCTGCTGGAAGTCTCAGAGTGGTGATGGTGGTGTCCAATTCTGCTCCGATAAAAACGGTATGTTGTGATGGCGACAAGGCAGATTTTTCTGAGTTTATTGTAATGCCCAGATGACTGCAGAGTGAAAGTGTGGTGTCCCTGGCTTGTATGAGTTGATGCTTGGTGGTGGTGGTGAGGAGCCAATCATCTAGGTATGGAAACACCTAGAATCTTAAATGTCTCAGGTGAGCCGTGGCTGCTGCCATGCATTTGGTGAACACTCTGGGGGCTGTAGTGAGGCCAAAGGGCAGGGCTCGAAACTGGTAATGGTTGGCTCCCAGCCAGAAGCGCAGATGATCCCTGGATGGTCTGGCCATTGTTATGTGGTAGTACGCATACTGAAGATCTATCAACCACATCCAATTGTCTTTCCCTAAAAAGGGAAGTATCGACTGAAGTGTGACCATCCAGGACTTCTCTTTCTTGACAGATCTGTTTAGTCTGCTGAGGTCTAATATAGGTCTCCAGCCCACTGTCTATTTTGGAACTAAAAAGAATCTTGAGTAAGTTCCGGATCCTGTCTGGTCTGCTGGGACTGGTGGGATGACTCTTTTTGTTAGCAACGATCGGACCTCTGTTGTTGCCTTTTCCCTGTAACTGGGTGGAACATCCAGGAATTTTCTTGTCAATGGAGGGGGTGTGGCAAAAAGAATGAAATATCCTCTGGAAATGATACTTTGTACCCAGTTGTCGTTTGTTATTTTCAGCCAGACATCTGGATACAAGGATAAGCGACCCCCAACTGCCTCCAGAGTAGGACAGTCAGGCCTCCTTTCAGGAGCGCTGGTAGGGCTTCCCAAAGAACTGATCAGTGTCACCCTGGTTTTGCGGACGCACTCTGCCATGAGGGCAGCATCTTCCATTATTGCCTCCTCCTCTGCCCTTGGAGGGGGATTCACCACTTGTGTCCTGAAAGGCTCCTTGGGATTTACGGAACCACATCTTTCCTCCCCTTTTACCCTTAGGGTAGGGTCGGGTAGGGGTGGAAAAATGGACTCCGATGGCAGACAGAGTCTTTCCTTCCTGCTCACACCTGGTCAAAGTTTCCTTAACTTTGGGCCAGAAAAGAGACGAGCCATCAAAAGGGGTATTGACAAAGGGTGACTTAAAGGGCTCCACAAAGGAACAAAAGTGCATCCAGGAGTGTCTCCTAAGAGCAATTCCTGTACCTGCTGCCCTGCTCATTCCATCAGCTGCATATGAAATGAGGCGCATAGAAGTGTTTACTATGGAATTGAGGGTAGCAAGCTAGGAGGCAACTTTATCTGAAGCTCCTGCAGCTACTGTACCCTGAAGAGTATCTCTGAACTCTTTTAAGAGATCTCTTTGCAGTCTAGTAAAATGGGTTAGATAGTTAAGCATACGCAGTGCAAAAGTCATTGAACTGTAAGTGCGCTTCCCATATCTATCCATGATCCTAGAATCTCTGTTAGGAGGATGGATAGAGGAGGAAGTTTCTGAGATTTCCTTTTTGGTGGCTGCCACCACCACCATGGCATCAACTGGTACACCCTTAGTAAGAAAAGATTATTAGGCCTCCTAGGGACAGGCTCCATGGTGTCCAGAGACTCCCACACCCTTCGTGAGACCAGCTGCATAAGCTTATCGAAGTGTGGAGACACCTAAGAGGTGGAGGGCTGAGACCCAAAAGCCTTCAGAAGAACTGATTCATCTTCAGTAGGGTTGGTGGACTGCTAGTCACCCCTCTGCCTAAGGATTTCTAATATCTCAGCAAATGAGATATCCTCAGAAGGGGATCGTGGGGACCCTTCTGATTCATCCAAGTTGGTATCGGATGTAAGAGACTTCTGTGGGGAGTCTAAATGCTTCCTCTTGCAGATTCTCTTCCTGGGAACCTCATCAGTGGGGGCTTCTGGTGAGGTCTCAGAAGAGCAGGGACCACCCAATGGGGCTTCCTGAGGCTCTGGGTCTCTACACTTGGCAAGAATCTGTGAAGCAGAAGCAGACACAGGCGCTTTTGGGGAGGAGGTAGCCAGACCTGAAGTTGAAGATGTCTTAGGAGACATAACTCTCCTCATGGCTTCAAAGGCACCTCTGCTCCAATGAGAAGGGACCGACAGATTGGAGAAAACCATTGATACCCCTGGACCTGGGACAATAGGCTCCAAGCCAGAGGTAGGAGCTGAGCTCATCCTAGCCGAAGCCCCGAGAGGCAGAGTCGGAACCAACAAGTCGGTCCGACTATCCTCCCTGGACCTGACCAGAGAGTGTCGGCTTATAGATTCCTCGATTGGCGCCAAGGACATCAGAGTAAACGGAGCTGAGGACACTGGAGCAGGCATCAGCTCCGAAGGCTCAACGATCAAGTCCAACTCCTGCAGCTCTGAAGGACCGGTATGGCTCGGAGCAGGAGGAAGAGTAGTAGATGGTAAAAGGGTCTTCGGTTCCAAAGCCATTTGGGTCAGAGCTGATAAGAATTTAGCAAAGGCTGGAGCCTATAAAAGCTTTTGCACCACAAGATCCACATCCAAATCAGAAAGGCTAATCGAAGACTGAGATGAGTGGATAGAAGGAGGTACAGATTGCAGGAGTGGAGACTTAGCACTTCGGATACCGGTTCCAGAACCGGGGACTGGCTTCGAAAGGACAAGATGATCGGCTCTGAGATCTGTGGAAATGATGTTGAAGTTTTTTTTATTTGTTTACCTCAGAAGAAGTAGAAGCCTTAGAAGACTTTGAGGATTTGCTGGACCCATCCTGGTCGCTCAAAGCTTCTTAAAAGGAAGGTTTAACTAAACCTCTGTCAATTAACTTTCTCTTTCTCTCCTGGAGAACCCCAGAAGAGAAAGAATGACAAATGGAGCAGCTTTTCTGGAGATGCAATGCTCCCAAACAGTAAACAAAATTCACATGACTATCAGTGACAGACATTTTCTGCCCACATTTAGTACATTTCTTAAACCCTGATTTAGGGTGTTTATCTTTATCATGGTCAGCCAAACTGTGACACACAATCTTAATAGGGTGCTGTAAAGAATTAGACACACTCAAACAAGAAATATCAAACAAGCCCTTTTAAAACTATGGGCAAAAATACTAAACAGCACACACACTCTATACTATTTATCTAAACTCTAAAGACTAAATATAACAAAGCTGTGACAGAAAAGTCACTATTCTAAGCACACAACTACAATCTAAGGTACTATTAAAGATTTAACAAGGCCTAAAATAAAACAAGGCTAAGAGAGCTAATTACTAGATAAGAAAAAAGGCACACCAAGGGAAGGAATACTACGCAATAATTTATAAGAGCTAATATAAGTATCTAAAGGTAATTATCAAAAAATGTTTATCACCATTATAATATATTTTCAAGAAAAAAAGTTTTTACTGGCCCGAGCTAGCGAGAACCTCCAATCTATTGCAGCAGCAAACTAGATCTGAGGTAACTCTAGGTGCATCATGGGATAGGGACTTGGACTCGAGCTATCTGAAGACCTCGAGTTTTGTAATAGGCTGAATTGGAGCCAAGGATCGGCTCCGAACCCATCTGTAAGAATGAACGGCGAGATTCACATCTGGGGTTCTGACATCAAAGGAGTGTTGCCAGGAGCAAGAACCCTCTCCATCGCGTGGAAGGCAGGTCCGCCCAAAGAGGGATGGAAGCCTGGAACCGAGAAAGACAACCTCAGGACCGGGGTCACACTGTGCTCAGATGAACCTGCCCCCATGGTTGGAGCCTCAAACAGGATCGCCGCAGATGAGGCTATCGGCGCCGAGGATGGAACCAAGGAGAAAGATGGTGAGTACCTCGAGCCGAATAGCCCGTCCCCCAATCCCCAGATTGAGAAAGGACTGGTACAGCAGGAACCAAAGACCAAATGGACAAACTCGGAGCCAGAGTGAGATGCACCATAGGCACCGAGGTGATATGTTCCAAGAAGGATGTCGGAGGAGAAGGCTTTGGAACAGAGATGGTCGAAGGAGGAGTGTAAGATGGAGTCTGTGGATAAGTCAACCCAAGTCCCACAGGTGGATGGGTCTTAGAAAGTGTGGGGATCCCCCTGGCTAACAACAGCTGGTCCAAAAGATGCACCACATCGTGTTCCGACAGGCTCCTGGTGGATCTAATGGATACTCCAGATGGGGAGTCAGGGTGTTCAATGAAAGGGCTATAGGCTTGGCCCAGAAAGGGATCTACAGAAGGGGAGTATCAGGTCCATGGTGCAAGGTCTGCTGGCACCGAAGTCACTAGTTTCGAGACCAGAAGTAAACGGGTCAAATCCAGTGAAGTTGGTGCAATGCTTGGTACCGAAGTGGCACTAGAAGCTGAAATGGTCGGTTCCAAAATGGTGACTAATGAAGCAGTCGAAGGTGTGCCCTGAGCCGAAGTGGCCACAGGTGCCAAAGTCAAAATAGGTGAAGTAAGGTCTATGATCGGTGCTGGAGGCCAAAAGTTTTGAGATGTTTGGAGCCGAGGAAGATGGAGCTGTAGTGGCAAATTTATGCTCCGAAGATAATTTTTGGACCTTTAATTTCCCAGGCTTGCTCTGCTCACCCGATGGTGAAGAAGGAACAGAGAGGGATCTTTTTTTATCCTTTGTAGAAGGGGTTGAGTCCTCCAGAAATGGCCTCTGAGAAGGGAGACTTGAGTAACCCTTTCAGGATCAGTTTGTTTTTGCACTCATTAAGAGTGCGTTGACTGAAACTCTGACAAATGTCACACGGAGGCTGCCCCAAAAGGTGGGACACTCCCAAAGAGTATACACAGTCATCATGAGAATCACTATTAGGTAACTTGCCATTACATGAAGCACAATGCTTAAAACTGAAGTACCCTTCTTATCTGACATCTTGATAGAAAGTCAAATACTGTTCAAAGAAGTCACAAATATAGCAACACACTGATAAGAAAAGAAAAAAAGGAAACACTATGAGCCAAAGGTAATAGGTTAGCCAGGAAAGACAATACCAGCTATGGTATTGAAGCAATACCACAAGGGTAAGGGAGGGAAGGCTGTACCAACAATGGTACTTGAAAGTTTACAAACGGTAACAACGGGTAGAGTAGAGAGGAAAAGACAAGGTTACACAGAAGAAAAGACACTGGAAATACTAATCGCTTAATAAAATATGAAGATATCAAAAGTTTTTCACACAAATATCAACTGAAGTTCCACTTAGCTGAGAGCTCGGCTGAAATGCGTATTTACAGCTAAGCGGCAAACAAGATCTGAGGTAACAGGGAGACGGGCATTCTGGGTAGAGACTTAGCTCAAGAGTTTTTATGGTTGGCGTGAGCTTGGTAAAAAGGCCGACTCAGTTCCGAGGGCTCAGAACCGAACCCCTTCAGTGATGAATGGAAAGAAGATTAACATCAGATCAAACATTTTTGAAAGACAGAAGACAAATAATTTATTTATTTTATTTTACATTTGTTTACCGAGAGTGCCTGACTGGGCTAGTAGCTCATTTTCAGTGGAGGCCCAGGGAGAAAAAAGCTCCAAGATATAATATTATAATATGACATACATTAAAACACATAAGGTTTACATGCATTTACAATGCAGGCGTTATACAGCAGGTATTATAAAGTATACACTAATTCAAATTATTTATATGTTTAGGACATCAGGGAAAAACTAGAGTTTGCGAGGGTCAGATAAAGACAGGTTATTTAGGTACTGTCTCTCTTCCTGTCTAACACAGATGACAAGCAGGCAGGGTATTTTGTTTAGATGCTTTAATACATAGAAACATACCTTTCAATCAGGAAACATCAAAAATCTAGACAAAGTCCCATGAAAAGTAGGTACAACTGGTCAAAAATCTAGACACTGATTAACATAACATTTGTATACATAATTATGTAACCCCATCCACTCCAATGGACTTGTAGGATACCAACATTCAAATGCAAATTGAAGAACTGGAGAAAATATAAAACAACAAGTATCCTTCGGAAAAGCAAGCTAACACAAAACCTGTTATTCTAACAACATTCTAAGTTTATAAGAACAATGTTTAAAATCTATCCCTATTTTGGGGTTTTTGTTCCCCATTATTTCAGGCTTTATGCAGATTTCTTGTGTCAGAAAGTTGACAGGTATGGTAAGTAATATATATTCCAAAACAGTAACAGCACAAGCATAACACAATAATGCAGACAAGCACAGGTTCAGGCACTCCGTTCCTGTATCATTTCTGACTTGTCTGGCCTTAGAATGCAAATAGCCTAGAAATCAGCTGTAGCCATGTTGTAATACTTTCAGCACTATTGCTCTGCCATTCTGGAAACAGTGCTCCCCAATTTAGCAACAAGACACCCCCCCTCAAAAAAAAGCCTTTAAACAAATATTCAGATTTCTTCCACAACTTGGCTTTCTGGGTTCTGTAAATGGTGCCGCTAAAAACAGCAGTGATTTCTGCTCATATGCCAAATCTTGTTGCTGGAGTGGATTGTTAATGCAGCAAAATGCCTCATAGACATGGATAAACCCTTTAAGGAGAGATAGAAACAGCTAGCTGAACACTTTCCAACTACCTGTTCCAGCCAACTGGGAGGAGAGTGGGTGGTTGGAGCAGTCTGCTATAACTTCTATCCTGGTGATAACTGAAGCATTTCTCAAATTGCCCAAAACGTGGTACCAGAATAAGTCAGAAAAAATGAAGATGCACAAGACAAAACTGCACTAATGGCATAAGTCACACAGTTATATTACACTCAAAATATACTTCCCAAACCAATAAGACAAATAACTTATGCCATTACATTTTGATTACTTAAGCAATGTGATCAAAATGCACATGATATTAAGTGAAAATAAAGAATACGATGCCCGTAATTACCAAGTGCATTTACTTCCCCTCCCCACATAACAAATCGACTACATAATCACATTAACTTTGCCACCTCAGGAAAAAAAACCTGTAAAGTGTTGCACACTATAAAAAGCATGAAAAAGCACCACAAACAAACTTTACAGACTCATAGAAAGAAAGCAGAGAAGTGCACAAAATCATCGATGCTGTCATCTCACAAAACAAAAAAAAATTGCTTACTAAAAAGAATACATGCCTGATATCAAGAAACAAACTAAGCTCATACTTTTGAACTAAAATGCAGATGTACTGACTAATGACACTACAATACATAATGCATAACATATCACACTTTTCAAGCAATTAATATATATATTCTATACTGCAAATAAATTTCTACGGAAACAAACTCTACATTGTGCTAAAATGCTACTAAATTAAATATAACAGCTAAAACAGCTATTCTATAATACAAATAAAACTCTATGGAAATAAACTCTACACTGCATTAAAATGCTACTAAAATAAATATAACAGCTAAAATGCTATTAAAATAAATATAACAGCCAAAACAAATTTACACAGATTTTTTTTTCAGCAAGAAAAGAACACTGTCAGATTTTTTTTTTGCCTACCAAAACAGTTGTTCCAGCCCCCTTCCTGAAGATCCCTCTTCTACTAATTCTATCTCCCTGTCTTGACATTTAGCAGATTGGCAACACCAAAAATGCTTCTCTGATAGTTTTTACCTTCATGCAACACTACTCTAAGAATCAGGCAACTGGAAGTAACCTTTAAAGCTCCACACTAACTGGCAGGCAGGAAAACGAACAAACACACAAGGAAAGCAAAATGGCAGCTAACAACTAATCAGATCAGCAGAGCAGAGGGAGACAAGTCTTGCAGAGTGCCAGACTGCCAGTCTATTGAACAGGAATTAGAAAAAGCTAAATGAGAAAGGAATTATGCAACATTTTAATTACAATGCCAAAACAACTGTATTAAAATAGCTAAGTAATGCACCAACAATTCAAAAATGAACCGCCACTGTGATACATTAATAATTGATTCCTGCACCCGCTCCAAGAATTAAAAAAAAATTGGAAAGTGTCTAAAACTGTATAAATAGCTTTATGTTCAACTTAAGATTAACTGCACTTGCTAGTCAACTTCCAACAATTAGGCACAAGGGAGTGTATGTGAGATGTATTATGTACTTATGGGAGTTGGGAAGCACTACTTACTCTGAGCCTTTAATTTACTTTTATCAGTCATCATGGTATGGTGCTAAAAGTTATAACTAACTGTTGCCTTTACAGACACCAAATCAGTACAATATCATCTCCAGCTGGCTGTTGCAAGTCACTGCGGCATTAACCAACTGTTTTTTTTTTTTTTTTTCAGTTTAAGCCCTCTAAATCACTCTGAAAGGCAGTCAGGTACTGTCTCATAGCACATATGTCATTATGCATGCCCCTGCACAGTGCGGGATATGTTGGCGATGCGTGATGATGTCAGTGTTAAATAAAAATGTAAATAAAACAAAAAAAAAATCATGATTTGAAGGGGTCACTTGGGAATTCTTGGCACCCTTTTATTTTGCCCTCAAAAATGTGAAATACTGCACAATTCGGGACAATTGACAGGTATGCATAGAAACACATCAAGATGGATAGCAGCATCATGAAATATAAATGAACTGATTGACAGACAGACCTTATATGTATACATGCTTACATCTCAACAATGTACTACAAAATGGCAGTCAGACTTGCATGTGCTCAGTATTTATACACTTGTGTAAGCTCTTGGATAGCTTCTTAAAGGTACATACAGACACACACACACACACACACACACACACACACACACACACACACACACACACACACACACACACACACACACACACACACACACACACACACACACACACACACACACACACACACACACACACACACACACACACACACACACACACTGATCTACATCCTCCCTCTTAAAAAGATTGCCTCTTGGTAAAAAAATAACATTGGAGTTAGACATGCATTATTATAGACATTAGAAACAAACATAATGTTCATGTCTAAGATGGCGTGTATCTATTACATGGTCTGGAGATACAACCAGATGTCGTAACATAACAATCTGGACTGAATTTAGCAACAGGGACAGTCTTTGGTGAACAACTCATATCAGGAGCTTCTGGATTCATCACAGGAATGGGAATATTCTCTGGAACTTCCTCTGGAACTAGAACACTGGACAACTCACTCTGAGATAAAGTCTTTCTCACAGGCTATGTTCTGTGGTATAGGCTCAGACACTGGTCTCAAAAGTTTCTGATTCTGCCTAAACTCTGCTCCTTGTGATTCCACAATGTACAGTTTCAGCTCTGGGCAAATATTCTTCATGACACCAATCCGATTATAACCTTTGGATGTTTGCATCCTTACCACTTCTCCTTCTCGTAATGGATTGAGTGGTTTGCTGGTCTTATTGTAGTAGGACTTCTGGGTTAAACACTTCTTCAACAGATTGGCTTTCACTGATCTGTTGTTCTTGACACATGGAACCAACAATTGACTATTGATTGGTAATGTGGTTCGGATTTGTCTCAACAGAAGTCTTTGAGCAAGTAAACCAAGATGCTTATCACAAGAAATGTAATTGAGATTCAAGAGGTTCAGGAAAACATCACCATTATCTCATTTTGACTTCTCTAGTAACTGTTTTGCACTATGAAATGCATGTTCTGCCAAACCATTTGACTTTGGGTACTCTGGTCTACTATTGACATGAGTAAAGTCCCATTCTTCCGCAAGTCTTTTAAACTGTTGGCTTGTAAACTGTGTGCCATTTTCAGAAATAACTTTGTGTGGAGTACCATGGACTGCAAAATGACACTTCATCTTAGTAATGACAGTACTGGATGCTAGATTAGGAAGTAGGTTAATCTCGAATCAACTGGAGTAAGAGTCTACTGACACCAAATAATGTTGACCATTACACTCAAAAATGTCTTTAGCTACCTTTGACCAAGGTAGTTCAGGAATCTGGTTTAGCTGAAGTGGTTCCTTCTGTTGATGTGGCTTTGTACTATTACACATGGAACAAGATAAAAGTGCTCTCTCAATGTCTTGTGACACAGAAGGCCAAAATTCTAGCCTTCTTGCCCTTCTTTTGATAGAGTTGGTTCCTGAGTGACCACAATGCAAAATAGTAATGTACTCTTGTTGCAAGGACATTGGAACAATTACTTTTGGACCTTTCATAATGATATCTTTGTCAGACAAAAATCTCATCTTACTATGGAAAATAAGGTTGCACTTCTTGAGGTAAACTAGATTGCTTTGACATCCATCCCTGATTGCTAAAGTGGTTGAGTCTTTCTAAAACTGGATCTGTGGCTGTGTGATCTCTTAACTCATCAAAATGTGTGGAAGAAAAATTTCTCACTTCTCCATGACTTCAGAATCAAGGTTCTCATTCTCATCCTGTTCAGTGGTGTTTTGGGTGATATGGACAATGTATCAGCAAGATAAAGAAGTTTGCCTTTGCCTTTCTTGTAGACAAAAGTGAAATCTCAGCATCATACATTGCAATCTGGCTGGAGCTGAATGCATTGACTTTCTCAAGATAGTAACTAGAGGTTGGTGGTCTATTTCAATCTGGATGTCTACCATAAAAATAATCATGGAACTTAAAACATGCAAACAGAATTGTTAAAATCTCTTTTTCTATCTGGGCATACTGCATTTCAGTTTGAGTAAGAGTTCTCGATGCACAGGTAACAAGTTGACCCTCTTTTAGCATGATTGCACTAAGACCAAGTTTCAAAGCATCACATGAAAGAGTAACTGGCTTGTGAACATCATAGCATCTGAGAGTTGGTGGACTAGCAATTCTCTGTTTCAGGACATCAAATGCTCTTTGATGTTGCGCTAACCAAGACCAGGATACATCTTTACTTGTCAGCTCTCTAAGTGGTGCTGATAGTTGGCTCAAGTCTGGAATGAACTTGCCTAAATAGTTAACCATGCTAAGAAAATGTTGTAGGGCTTGAACATTGCCTGGAGCTGGCAACTCGAGGATAAGTGTTTGCTTTGAAGGATCTGGTCATAGGCATGAACTAGTAAATAAATAACCAACATCAGTAACCTCTTGTAACCTGAATTTGCATTTCTGTGGACATATCTTAAAATTTACTTGAAGTGCCCTTTCCAGAGCTTTTCTGAGGTTTCTGTCATGCTCAGCTTCACTATTACATCCTACTAGTATGTTGTCTACTATAATAGCACAAGGATACCCAGAAAATAGTTGCTTCATTGCACGTTGAAAGACTTCACTTGCAGAATTTATCCCAAATGGCATTCTCAAAAATCTGTACCTGCCAAATGGAGTACTGAACATACTGAGTAATGATGATTTCTTGCCAAGCTGAATTTGCCAAAATGAATTCTTTGCATCTAAGACAGAGAAAACAATGGCATTTGGCATCAGAGCTGCGACTTCTTCAACTGTGCGCATCAGATGCTGATGTCTTTTTAGCACTTTGCTCAAATCTCATGGGTCAATACATATTCTGATGTCATCTGAGCTTTTCTTATGAGCTACCACCAAGGAAGATACACATTCAGTTGGTTCTGAAACTGGACAAATCACACCTTGTCACACCATTTTATCTAACTCGGCTTTGACTCTGTCCTGCATGGCTACTGGAACCTTTCCAGCTGACCTGATAACTGGACTGAGAACTGGATCTACCTTCATGGAGTACACAACTGGAAGCTTCCCTAGTTTGTCTTCGAAGAGATCAACATAGGTAGAAAGAATGTACTGGGCAAAATTAGGGTAGTGGTCTTTCAAGCTAACATGATAGCCTTCCTTATTAAATGAAAGCAGTCCCATTTTCAAACTGTCTCTGAGCATACCTCTCAACTGTCCAGATTTTTGCAGAATGGCCAGATTGTTGCATCATATTTTTGTTCTGTTTCTCATAAAATTGTTTTCTGGCAAATCACAGGCAAATCATTCAGGACTGAAGTCAGAAAATAATGTCACACATTTGAGTTTCAGACTTCATATCCTTCAGAAAGTTATTGGTAATGCAAAACCTGTTATTCAGTCAACTTTCTAAGTTTGTAAGAGCAATATTTAAAAAGTGACCCTATTTTGGGGCTATTGTCCCACCATTATTTGTGCCTTTGCACAGATTTCTTGCTCTGAGAGGTTGAGAGGTATGTCTCTGAGCCCTAATAATGACTGGACGTGCCTCTTGACCACATAAAATAATTTGTAACGTCTCAGAACAGAATAACATGAAAGCACTACTAAGTCTTCTGTCTGAATTTCTTCACCTCCATAAGCAACAAATTTCGCACACTTTGCCAAATCAAGCATTCCACCATGACACACTCTAACAAATGTTTCTGCTGACATAACATTGCACTTGGAACCTGTGTCAGCTTTGAGCTGTATGGGTTTGCCATTTATCCAAACAGTACAAAATGCTTCATTCTTTGCCCTTAAATCTACTACATTGACTGTTTCATAAAGCAGTGACACATCATCCACATAAAGAGTAGCGTTGCAGGTCTCTAATTTATCAACTCATTTCTTAAAATGTTCCTGTTTAGTAAAAGAATGTGGGCCTTTTGATTACAAAACCTTTTGAAATTATTCCATTTATTGCATTTGTGGCATTGTTGACCAAAAGCTAAACATTCTTCCCTTTTAGAAGCATGATTTCCACCACGATTACTACAGCTGGCAACAAAACTAGGTTGGGGCCCATTCTTTGTGAGTTTGATGACTCACTCTCATGCTTCACTGAGACTGTGTGAACTGTGGAATTTGCTGGAAAGCTCTGGGGTTTACCAGTGAGTGCTGCAGGGGCTACAGTTGCTGCCATGTATTTGGTCCTGTTTCTTTTACCCATGTGCTGCATACTATCAACATGAGCTTTGTCACTGTGCCTTCTAGATCTGCTCTCATTTGTAAGCATATTTGTGTGCTTTTCTGTGGGCTCATATATCAAACAAATCTCAATGGCTTTATTGAAAGTTAAATCACTGTCATGAAGCAAAATCTTTCTCACAGCATCATCTTTAATACCACACACAAGTCTGTCCTTTATCAACTCATCTTTTAAATCACCAAATCTGCATGTTTAGCCTTGTTTCTTAAGTCAGTTACATATGCTGCAAAGGTTTCACCAGGCTTTTGATCCCTTGTATAAAATAAGTGCCTTTCCATTGTAACATTTGTCTAGGGGTTACACATTTCTCTAAATTTACATTTTAAGCACTCAGGGTTCTCACTTAACTCCTGTACAACAATATGACAGTTTCCCCCTCACCTGCATAGACAGCAGGTGCATACACAAATGAACACTCCCTTTCAATTCTTCTGACCCAGCTAAATTACTCAGAATGTCTTTGTACAGTCATCTTTATCAGAATATGCAGTCTGTATGAAAATGCCATACTCTTGCTCAACCACTCTCCAGTTTTCTGCAATATTATTGTCAAACACAAGTGCACTGGGTTTTCAAAATCCATCTGCCATGCCCACAAAGTATGTACAAGCACACTGAAGAAATGGCCCTTGTAATTATGCACTAAAAAGAAGTTATGTACCTACAGTAACATTCCATGTTAGTTGTCTTCATCTTGCCTTCCTTCTTGCTGTTTGGGATCGGAGCTGATCCTCGGCTCCGACTCAGCCATCTTCTATAGCTTGAGAGCTGTTTACTGGCTCAAGGCTACCCCTTATCCCAGAATGCCCAGTGCCAGCTACCCAGATCTTGTTTGTGATAGTGCACACTAGACATAAGTAGAGTAACCAGTTACCTAAAAACTGGTTGTCCAATACACCTAAACAAGGAAAGAGTCATAAGTTACCTGGCATGTGAAATAATAAAAGATATTCAGCCAGTGAAAAACAAAAGGAACTCTTCTCAATCCTCTAGGAAGGGGGAAGGAGGGCAGGACGCAAGAAGGCAGGCGAGATGAAGACAACTAATATGAAATGTTATGGTAGGTACATAACTTCTTTATGTTAAGTTGTCCATCTCACCTTCATTCTTGCTGTTTGGGACAGCGTCCATAGCACGTACAATCCCGGGTGGCTCATTGGAACAGACTCTTCAGAACAGTAGAACCAAAGGAAGCTCTGCTCTGGGAGACCATATCCACCTTGTAATGAGAGATAAATGTATGAGGGTTTGCCCAAGTGGTAGCTGCACAGATTGAGTCTATGGGCAACCTAGACTGAAAGGCTACAGAGGTGGCTAATGCTCTAGTGGAATGACCTTTTGGTTTAGCTGGTAGCTCTTTATTTTGTAACTGATAAATAAAGGCAATGGTATCAGATAACCATCTGGATAAGGTCACCATAGAAACTGGAAGGCCTTGTTTGTTGAAAGCATAAGAAAGAAATAACTGGTCTGACTTTCTTAGTTCCTTAGTTCTATGGAGGTAAAAACACAATTGTCTGTGCACATCCAATTGGTGGAGCTTGTATTCTGCCTTGTTGCTGTGATTAGGAAAGAAAACTGGGAGATCTATGGATTGATTTAAATTGTTCTCTGAGCAGACTTTAGGGATAAAGGATGGATTGGTCCTCAGAGAAACTCTTTCCTTGTGAAACACCAGGTAAGGAGGACGAACACATAGTGTTTGAAGTTCTGAGACACTTCTAGCTGAAGTGATAGCAACCAGAAAAAGTGTCTTCCAAGAAAGAAATTTTAAGGAACATGATGCTGCCGGTTTAAAGGGAGGCAAAATTAAGGAAACTAAAACTAAATTGAGATCCCAAGGAGGAGGATCTCTAACTGGGCGTCTAAGAAGAGATATTCCTCTCATAAAGGCCTTGCATAGCTTATGAGACATTATGCTAGAATTAAACATACCAATATGAAAATTAGAAATGGCAGCTAGTTGTACTCTAATGGTAGCAGAAGCTGCACCAGCCTGAAAGAGTTGTGCTAGAAATTCAAGAATTTCATGGACTGGGGCTGAGAAAGGATCCAAATTTCTAGATTCTGCCCAGTAAGAAAACCGTTTCCATTTACTAGCATACATTTTCCTCATAATAGACTTATGTGAGGAAACAATAATATCACAGACTGCTGGGGATATATTAGAAAGCCTGGCTAAGGTTGGAAGTGGAGTAACCAAGCTGTGAGCTGGAGAGTTTGAAGGGATTGGTGCAACCCCCCCTGATTGATGAATCAGAAGATCTGGAACTGGGTCCAGAATCCACAGTTGTTCCAGAAGGTGGAGGTGTAGGAACGGGAACCATATCTGTCAAGGCCAATATGGGGCAATGAGGATCATTTGCAACCCAATGATTTTGCTTTCTGTATGAGTCTTGGAATTAGGGGAAAAGGGGGAAAAGCATAAAGGAGTCCCTGAGGCCAATCATGGACTAGAGCATCTCTGGGTATATGACCTGGAAGAGGAAGTAGGGAGAAGTAGCTGCTGCATTTGTTGTTGAGAGGAGTGGCAAATAGGTCACAGCAAGGCTGTCCCCATTTGCAGAGGATAAGATCCGCAACTTCCTGATTCAGAGACCATTTGTGAGGCATGAGGATAGCTCTGCTGAGCCTGTCCACTATGATGTCGGATTTTTCAGGGATGTGCATTGCTATCAGAAAATGTTGGGAGGTAATCGCCCATTGCCACAGTCTGAGTGCTTCTTGACACAAGGGGTAAGACCTGGTCCTGCCCTGTTTGTTGATGTACCACACCACTGACATGTCCGTTTTGAGTGCAATGGTCCCAGAAGGAAGAGAGTCTTGAAGGGCTTGCAATGCTAGGAGAACCACTTTCATTTCTAGGACATTGATATGCAGATGGTATTTGTGAGGTTGCCAAGTGCCTTAGACTGTCCTGCCTAGATAATGCCCACCCCCCCACCCTATCAGGGAGGCATCCTTGATCACTGTGGCTACCGGAGGGGTTGCATGAAAGGTCTGCCCTGAATTAGTAGTGGGGAGACCACCCACCAAGAAAGGTGCCTTTTGCATGTTTCTGTGATCAGGATCATGTGAGACATGGGTAGTTCCTGGAAAGACCACTGCGTGAAAAGAAGCCACTGAAGGATTCTCATGTGGAAATGCACTAATGGAGCAAGAAGAATGGCAGCTACTATGGAGCCTAGAGCTTGGAGGACATGTCTGACTTGAACCCTTTTGCTCTGCATTAGAATTAACACTTGTTGATGAAGAGTGGAAACTCTTCCCTGTGGTAATCTTGCAAACATTTCTTTTGTGTTTAATTCTGCTCCTATGTATGTGATAGACTGACAGGGCAACAAGGCAGATTTTACAAAATGTACTGTAATGCCTAGTTGAGTGCATGATGTGATTGTATAATCACATGCCTCTAAGAGTTGACGCCTGGTGGTAGCAGTCAGGAGCCAGTCATCTAGTTGGGGAAACACCTGGAATCCTTGATGCCTCAGGTGAGCCGTGACTACTGCCATACACTTGGTGAACACCCTGGGGGCTGAGGTGAGACCAAAGGGCAGAGCTCTGAACTAGTAATGACTGGCCACTACCCAGAAGCGAAGAAATCTCCTGGAGCATCTGTCCATCTTGATATGGTAGTACATGTCCTGAAGATCTATCGAGCACATCCAATTGTCCTGACCCAGAAAAGGGAAAATGGACTGCAGTGTCACCATCTGGAACTTTTCTTTTTGTACAGATTTGTTCAATCTGCTGAGATCCAGTATTGGTCTCCAGTCCCCTGTCTTTTTTGGTACTAAAAAGAATCTTGAGTAAGTTCTGGATCCTAGTTGGTCTGCGGGGACTTCTTGAATGGATCTTTTTTCTAGCAGTCTTGAAACTTCTGTGACTGCTTGATCCCTTAGATTGGGTGGGACATCTGGGATGGACTTTTTTGATTCTATGGGGGATTGATGAAGGGAATTTTGTAACCTCCGGATATGATAGATAGTACCCATCTGTCTCTTGTTATATTTTGCCAGGCTTTTGGGTACGGCAAATGTCTTCCCCCGACTGCCTCCAGAAGTGAGCAGTCGGGCAACCCTTCAGGGATGCTGGAAGGGCTTGGCAGAAAAGGTTTCTCTGTCACCCTGGTTTTTTGGTCCCCCTCTGCCACAAGGGCGGCATCTGTTATTGTTGTTTCCCCTTCTGCCCCTGGGGGGAAAAATCACCACGTGTGTCAGGCGAGGGTCCCAGGGATTTTCTGAACCACATTTTTCTGCTCTTTTGACCCTTGGGATAAGTTCTGGAAGGAGTGGAAAAATGGACTCCCATGGCAGAGAGAGTCTTGCCTTCCTGCTCACACCTGGTCAATGTGTCTTTCACCTGAGTCCCAAAGAGAAAGGAGCCATCAAAGGGATTGTTGGTGAAGGACGCTCAAAAGGGTTCCGCAAACTGACACAGGTGCATCCAAGCATGTCCCCTGAGAGCAACACCTGTCCCTGTGGCTCTGCTCGCTCCAACGGCTGCATAGGAAATCAGCCTCATGGAGGAGTTGACTATGGAATTAAGAGTCGCAAGCTGAGAAGCTACTTTGGCTGGTGCTCCCTCAGCTGTAGGATCTTGAAAGGTATCTCCAAGCTCTTTCAGAAGATCCCTTTGAAGATGTGGAAAATGGCATAGATAGTTCAGGGACCTCATTTAAAAAGTCGCTGAAGCAAACATTCGCTTTCCATATCTGTCCATCATCAGAGATTCTTTGTTCGGAGGATGAACAGATGAAGAGGTTTCTGCTAACTCTTTCTTAGTGGCTGCTGCCTCCACCATGGCATCAACGGGCACACCCTTGGAGAGGAATTGTTTGTCTTGGGGGGCTGTAATAAATTTGTTTGGTCTCGTTGGAGTAGGTTCCACAGAATCTGGAGCTGACCAAGCCTTTTGAGCCACTACAGACATGAGTGGATCGAAAGGAGGAGATACCCAGGAGGTGGAAGGTTGGGAACCGAATGCATCCAGGTATACAGACTCATCCATGGTAGGGGCTAGGAAGTCCAGTCCCTCCTCTGTCTAAGCATTTCAAGGATGTCCAAAAAGGAGACATCTTCAGAGGGGGACCTTGGGGACCCTTCCGATTCATCCATGTCTGTGTCTGAAGTGACAGACTCAGGGGAGTCTATGTGCTTCCTCTTGCACTTCTTCTTCTGGGGAGGCTCTTCCAAGTGATCAGGGGAGGCTTCAGAAGAAGAGGGATCACCCAATGTGGTGTCCTGGGGCATGGGTTCCCTATGCTTGGGGTCTGGAGGAGGAGTAGAGGTTGGAACAGACATCATGGGGGGAGGAGCAGATGGAGCTGGCAGTAGAGCTGTTTCAGGGGACAGCACACTCCGCATGACCTCGAAGGTGTCCAGACCTCTGGGCAGAGAAAGCTCCAGCACCGAAGAAACAGGAGTCTTTCTCTGCATCGAGGGTGATGGCTCCAAGGCCGATGTTGGAGATGAGCTCACCTGCACCAAAGCTCCATGGGGGAGAACAGGGTCAGACAAGGGTCCAATGCCACTCCCCTCCTAGGAGCTGACAAGAGAGCCTCGGCACCCAGATCCCTCGATAGAAGGTATAATCAAGGTAATTGGAGCCGACGTCAGAACTGAAGGAGAGATGATGATCGGAGCCGATGGTTCTACTACCTACAGATCTATGGTCTCCGGCTCCGAGCTAAATGTAGTCGGAGGGGGAACAGAAATAGAGGCGGTTAGATCCGATACCTGTTGAGGTGGGCTGGACAGAATTTTTGCCAGTGCCTGTGACTTAAGCAACCTACTTACTACTCTCTCCACATCATGATCCAATAATCTAGAGGATCGAGGGGAGTGGGAAGAATGATGGCTACATTCACTCTGTAACAAAGGTGACTGAAATGCTGAGTGGATACACTCCAAGGATGGAGACCTCAGTCTCTTATGGCTCCGAGATGGCTCCGAAATAGCAGATGGAGCCGACGGAGGAGTTTTCTTGTCGGTGCCAGCCGGCACCAACATACTTGGTTGGTCAAGTAAAGGAGTCAGCTCAGAAGGTGGAGCCGATGGCTTGACAGACTTAGGGGATTTCTCTGGCTGAGTACTTTTAGCCAGAGAATCCTGAGGCTTCAATAATCCCCAAAGGATTAATTTGTTTTTGTGCTCCTGCAGGACCCTTGGAATAAACGCGTGACATATAGAACAGGAGTCCTGCAGGTGAACAGCACCCAAACAATATACACAACTAGTGTGCCCATCTGTCTAAGACATTTTCTGACAGCATGAGTCACACTTCTTGAAGCCAGATACCTTGGTATCTTTAGACATTTTTACTAACAACAACCACAAAAAGCTATACTACAAAAATAAGAAACAAATAGTCTTTTTTTTTTTTTTACAGTTAAAGGACAGAAGGAGAGCCTCTAATTTAAATGGCTGTCCTGGAGGGGAGGGGAGAACTCTCTAATTTAAATGAGTTCAGGGGAGATAGAAGGCCTGCAAGTTATGGAGCGACGGCCAACAAAGCTACAACACACAAGAAGCGATAAGGGTTAAAGTAATATATAGACAAAACTTGACAAAAAAAACCTGACAATTTTTTAAGAATAAATAGCAAATATAATAACAGAAAAATCTATACTAAGCCTGAGCCCGTAATGAAGCAACCACATAGCTGAAGTGGCAAACAAGATCTGGGCAGCTGACGCTCGGCATTCTGGGATAAGGGGTAGCCTCGAGCCAGTAAACATCTCACGAGCTATAGAAGATGGCCGAGTCGGAGCCGAGGACCCAAACAGCAAGAACGAAGGCGAGATGGACAACTTAACATCAAACAGTTCTGTGAGCTTGTAATAGCATTCAAATGCACTATAAACTCTTCAAAATACCATACTTTGCGAAATATGTTCTGTAATTGTTGTATTTTATGAAATAACTTTACTGTAATACTGCACAAATGTGAACACTTTATACATTTCTGATAACTTGGATATCTTTAATTAATACAAAACTATGTACTTAGTGAAAATGCAGTTGTTTCCTCTTATTTTATTAGTTTTTGCAATTTGGGCTTTATTTCAAACATTTTTCCATAGTAATTAGAATATTTTTTCAATATTGGACATATTGGTTTATTTGAATATCATTTAGAGTGCTCTGTATGCCTCATTTCATATTTTGTGAATAAAAAGAAGTTATGTACCTACCATAATGTTCCATGTTAATTGTCTTCATCTCGCCTTCATTCTTGCTGGTTCAGCTCCAACTACGCCATCTTCAATAGCTCGAGAGCTGTTTACTGGCTCGAGGCTACCCCTTATCCCATAATGCCTAGCGATAGCTACCCAGATCTCGTTTGAAATAGCTAACTCCAGACATAACAAGAGAATAAACCAGTCAGAAGAACTGGTTGACTTATACCTCCCATATCCCCTAAATCAATAGAGGGAAACAAAGAATACTCAGCCAGTGAAAAGGGACTCCTCTCAATCCACTAGGACAGGGGGACGGAGGGTGGGACGCAAGAAAGAAGGCGAGATGAAGACAACTAACATGGAACGTTATGGTAGGTACATAACTTCTTTATGTTAAGTTGTCTATCTCGCCTTCATTCTTGCTGGTTGGGACAGCATCCCTAGCACCTAATATCCTGGGTGGCTCAGTGGAACAGACTCTTCAGAACAGTGGAACCAAAATCAGCTCTGCTCCGGGAGACCATATCCACCTTGTAATGAGAAATAAAGGTATGAGGATTTGCCCATGTAGCAGCTGCACATATGGAATCCATGGGCAACCTAGACTGGAAAGCTACAGAGGTGGTTACTGCCCTAGTAGAATGACCTTTAGGTTTAGATGGTAATTCCTTATCCCGTAACTGATAAATTAATGAAATAGTATGGGATAGCCATCTAGATAAGGTAACCTTGGAAACTGAGAGACCTTGTTTGTTTAAGGCATAAGACAGAAACAATTGGTCTGATTTTCTTATTTCTTTAGTTCTATGAAGGTAAAAATGCAATTGCCTGTGCATGTCCAATTGGTGAAGTTTGTACTCTGCCTTTTTACTATGATTGGGGAAGAAAACTGGGAGATCTAGATATTGATTTAAATTATGTTCAGAGCAGACTTTGGGAAGAAATGAAGGATTTGCCCTCAGAGAAACTCTATCCCTATGAAAATCCAGATAAGGGGGATGGACACATAGAGCCTGTAGTTCTGAGACTCTTCTGGCTGAAGTAATAGCAACCAGAAAGAGTGTTTTCCAAGAGAGAAATTTGATGGAGCATGATGCTGCTGGTTCAAAAGGAGGCAAAATTAAGGACGTTAGGACTTGATTAAGGTCCCAGGGAGGAGGGGGGTCTCTCACTGGAGGTCTAAGAAGAGATGTCCCTCTCAAAAAAGCTTTACAGAGCTTGTGAGACATGATGCTTGAATTCTGTAACCCGATGTGAAAATTAGAAATGGCTGCTAATTGCACCCTAATGGTAGCGGAAGCGGCTCCAGAGTGAAACAGTTGTGCTAGGAACTCCAGGATCTCATGGACTGGGGCTGAGAAGGGGTCCACATTCCTGGACTCAGCCCAATAAGAAAAACGTTCCATTTGTTAGCATAAATAGTCCTGGTGGTGGACTTATGTGAGGAAACGATAATCTCACGGACTGTTGGAGAAATGCTAAGGAACCTGGCTAGGGTTGGAAGTGGAGCAACCAAGCTGTGAGCTAGAGAGTCTGAAGGGACTGATGCAACCTGCCTGATTGATGAACCAGTAGATCTGGAATCGGGTCCAGAGTCCAGGGCTGATCGAGAAGATAGAGGTGTAGGAAAGGAAACCAAATCTGTCGAGGCCAGTAGGGGGCAATGAGGATCATTTTGCAACCCAACAACTTTGCTTTCTGTATGAGTCTTGGTATAAGGGGAAAGGGAGGAAAGGCATAAAGGAGTCCCTGAGGTCAATTGTGGACTAGAGTGTCCCTGGGTAGGTGACCTGGAAGCGGAAGAAGGGAGAAGTAGTTGCTGCATTTGCTGTTGAATGGGGTGGCAAAAAGATCACAGCAAGGCTGTCCCCATTTGCGGAAGATCAGGTCCGCAACTTCCTGATTCAGAGACCACTCATGAGGCATGAGGATAGCACTGCTGAGCCTGTCCGCTATGACATTGGATCTCCCAGGGATGTGCATCGCAGTTAGAAAATGTTGGGAGGAAATCACCCACTGCCACAGTCTGAATGCTTCTCGACACAAGGGGTAAGATTTGGTCCCGCCCTATTTGTTGATGTACTACACTACTGACATATTGTCTGTTTGGATTGCAATGGTCCCGGAAGGAAGAGAGTCTTGAAGGGCTTGCAACGCTAGAAGCATGGCTCTCATCTCTAGGACATTTATGTGCAGATGGTACTCATGAAGTTGCCAAGTGTCTTGGACTGTCTTGCCCAGATAATGCCCCCCCACCCTATCAGGGAAGCGTCTGTGGTCACTGTGGCTACCGGAGGGGGCTGAATGAAGGGTCTGCCCTGAGTCACTATTGGGGAGACCATCCACCAGGAAAGGTGCCTTTTGCATGCTTCTGTAATCAGGATCATGTGAGACATGGGTAGCTCTTGGAAAGACCACTGTGTGAAAAGAAGCCACTGAAGAATCCTCATATGGAAGCATGCCAATGGAAGAAGGAGGATGGCAGCAGTCATGGAGCCTAAAGTTTGAAGGACAAATTTGACTTGTATCTTCTTGCTCTGCATTAGAACTTCCACTTGTTGACGAATAGTGGACACTCTTTCCAGTGGTAACCTTGCAAACATTTCCTTTGTGTTTAATTCTGCTCCTATGTAAGTGATAGACTGAGAGGGCAACAAGGCAGATTTTTCGAAATTTATGGTAATACCTAACTGGGTGCAAAAGGTGATTGTGTAATCCCGTGCTTGTAGGAGTCGATGCCTTGTGGTAGCAGTGAGGAGCTAGTTGTTTAGATATGGAAACACCTGGAATCATTGATGTCTCAGGTGAGCCGTGACCACTGCCATATATTTGGTGAACACCCTGGGGGCTGTGGTGAGACCAAAGGGCAGAGCTCTGAACTGGTAATGACTGGCCCCCATGAAATCTTCTGGAACGTTTGTCCATCTTGATATGGTAGTACGCATCCTGAAGATCTATTGAGCACATCCAATTGTCCTGACCCAGAAAGGGTAGAATGGACTGTAGTGTGACCATCCGAAACTTTGTTCTTTGTACAGATCTGTTTGATCTGCTGAGATCCAGAATGGGTCTCCAGTCCCCTGTCTTTTTTGGTACCAAAAAGAACCTTGAGTAAATTACGGATCTGAGCTGGTCTGCGGGGACCTCTTGGATGGCTCTTTTTCTCTTTTTCTTAGCAGTTTTGAAACTTCTATAACTGCTTGCTCCCTCAGATTGGTTGGAACATCTGGAAGGGCCTTTTTTGATTGTAGGGGGCTTTGAAGAAAGGGAATTCTTTAATCTCCGGATATAATGGATAGCACCCATCTGTCTTTTGTTAATTTTTGCCAGGCTCTTGGGTACAGTGAAAGTCTTCCCCCGACTGCCTCCAGAGGCGAGCAGCTGGGCAACCCTTCAGGGATGTTGGAAGGGCTTGTTAGAGAGGGATTCTCTGTTGCCCTGGTTCTGCAGACCCCCTCTGCCACAAGGGCAGTGTCTATTATTGTTATTTCCCCTTCTGACTCTGGAGGAAAAATCACTACGTGTGTCAGGCAAGGCTCCCTGAGATTTGCGGAACCACATCTTCCCACTCTTCTGACTCTTGGGGAAGGGTCTTGAGGGAGTGGAAAAATGGACTCCCATTGCAGAGACGGTCTTGCCTTCTTGCTCACACCGAGTCAAAGTATCTTTCACCTGTGGCCCAAAAAGAAAGGAGCCATCAAAGGGGGTGTTGTTGAAGGACGCTCGAAAGGGTTCCGCAAAATTACACAGCCGCATCCAAGCATGCCTCCTGAGGGCCACAGCAGTGCCCGTGGCTCTACTCGCTCCATCAGCAGGATAGGAAATGAGCCTCATGGAGGAGTTAACTACGGAATTAAGAGTCGCTAGCTGGGAAGCTACTTTGGCTTGAACTCCCTCAGCTGTAGGATCTTGAAGGGTATCTCCTAACTCTTTTTGGAGATTCCTCTGAAGACGAGTAAAGTGACATAAGTAGTTCGGGGACCTCATGGAGAAGGTCACTGAAGCAAATATTCACTTTCCGTATCTGTCCATTGTCCTAGACTCCTTGTTAGGAGAATGAACGATGAAGAGGTCTCTGCCATCTCTTTTTTGGTGGTGGCTGCTACCACCATTGCATCAATGGTCACACCCTTAGAAAGAAACTGCTTATCCTGGGAAGCTGTAATGAACTCATTTGGTCTCCTCGGAGTTGGTTCCACTGTGTCCGGAGCTGACCATGCCTTTCGAGCCACTACAGTCATAAGTGGATCGAAAGGAGGAGAAACCCAGGAGGTGGGAGGTCGGGTACCGAAAGCATCCAGGAATACGGACTCATCCTCGGTAGGAGCTAGGGGAGTCCAGTTCCCCCTCTAGCTAAGCATTTCAAGGATGTCCACAAATGAAACATCTTCAGAGGGGGATCTCGGGGACCCTTCCGAATCATCTAAGTCCATATCAGAAGTGACAGACTCTGGGGAGTCAATGTGCTTCCTCTTACACTTCTTCTTCCGGGGGGCTCCTCTGAGAGATCAGGAGAGGCCTCAGAAGAAGAGGAAACATCCAATGGGGTGTCCTGGACCATCTGTTCTCAACGCTTGGGGTTTGGAGGAAGAGTAGAGGTTGGCACAGACACTATAGGGGATGGAGTTGGTGGAGCCAGTAGTAGAGCTGACTCAAGGGACAGCACGCTTCGCATGACTTCAAAGGCGCCCCCACTTGAGGAAGAGAAAGCCCCAGTTCCAAAGAAACAGGAATCTTTCTCCGCACAGAGAGGGATGGCTCCGAGGCTGATGTTGGGGCCGAGCTTCCCTGCGCCAAAGCTCCAAAAGGGAGAACGGGGTCGGACAAGGGTCCGATGCCACTCCCCCCCTCGGAGCCGATGAGGAAACCCTGGCAACCAGATTCCTTGATCGAAGGAAGCATCGAGGAAATCGGAGCCGAGGTCAGAACCAAAGAGGATATGGTGATCGGAGCCAATGGTTCCACTACCCAAACCCCAACGAACTCCGGCTCCAAACTCATTGGAGTCAGAGGAGGAACATCAAGTGAAGTGGACAGAGCCGATACCTGTTGAGGAGGGCTGGACAATAATTTAGCTAGTGCCTGCTGACTACTCTCTCCACATCGTGATCTGACAGCCTAGTGGACCAAGAGGAATGAGAGGACCGGTGGTTATGCTCACTTTGAAGCAATGGAGACCGAGGAGCCAAATGCACTGACTCTAAGGAAGGGGACCTCAGCCTCTTGTGACTCCGCATCGGCTCCGAAACCTCCGATGGAGCCAACGGGGAGGCTGTCTTGTCGATGCCAGCCGGAACCAATGTGAAAGGTAAATCCTGCACAGGAGTCAGCTCCGAGGGTGGAGCCAACGGCTTCGTGGATTTTGGGGATTTCACTGGCTGTGAACTCTTTGCTGGTGAATCCTGGGGTTTTAAAAGACCCCTAAGAATTAGTTTGTTCTTTCGTTCCTGCAGGACTCTTGGACTAAAAGCATGGCAAATAGAACAACAGTCCTGCAGGTGAACAGTGCCTAAACAATAGATGCAACTAGTGTGCCCATCTGTCAGAGACATTTTCTGACAGCATGAGTCACACTTCTTGAATCCAGAAACCTTGGTTTCCTTGGACATGACTATACCAAGAAAAAAGCCAAACAATATAGATGAAAAACAGTACTAGACTAGACAAACACACACTAGTACTAACTATAATTAGAACAAAAAACTAAGATATTTATATATATATATATATATATATATATATATCTTTTACTAAGGGATAAAGATGGAGAGCCTCTAAGTTAAACAGCTAACCTAGGGAGGGGGGAGGGGCGGGGAGAACTCTCTAACTTAAACGAGTTCTCTAAAAAGGGAACACAAGAAAAAATAACTATAACACGTAACACTATTGTAAATAGAAAGAATACTAATACATTTTAGATTTTAGAAGAACGTTTACACAAAAAAGTTAAATATACAAGCCTGAGCCAGAAAAATGACACCCTTGTACCTGAAGTGGCAAACGAGATCTGGGTAGCTATCGCTAGGCATTATGGGATAAGGGGTAGCCTCTAGCCAGTAAACATCTCTCGAGCTATTGAAGATAGCTGAGTCAGAGCCGAGGATCGGCTCTGATCCCAACCAACCAGCAAGAATGAAGTCGAGATAGACAACTTAACATGAAATAGTTTTGAGCAAGTTTTAATATCCAAAATTAATTTCTGATCTGTTTTGTGAGTTATGCACGCAGTAGAGATGATGCACTCCTGTATATTCCTCCAATGTCAGCTGGGTGCCTTTTGGACTTAAGTGGAAGAAACTGGAACTCTTTCTGACAACGAATCATTTTGGCCATTCTTCTTCTAACCTCATGTCCCTTTAGATATGCAGCTTCTAACACCATGTCGCTGGTCCCTCTCTAACATAGATGACAAGCAAGTGGGTATTTCATTTAGATGCTTTAATGCATAGAAACACATCAGGATGGATAGCAGCAGCATAAAATATAACTGAACTGATTGACAGACAGACCTTATATGCATACGTGCTTACATCTCAACAGCTTACTACAAAATGGCAGTCAGACTTCACATGCTCAGCATTTATACACTTGTGCAAGCCCTTGGCTAGCTTCTTAAAGGTACATACACACACACGCTGATCTACAGGTACCACAGTGGAAGTTAGGTAAACGTTGTTTGTAACTACTGAGAGCGGTATTGGATGTTAGGGTAATGTGAAGTGATTTGTTGAGATGAAGGCAGAAATAGAATAGTCATGTGATTAGTAGTGCGAGATTGAAAAGTATTATGATTAGTAATGACAGTTGTAAAATGAAGAAAAAGCAGTAGGGGCTAGAGAGAAGGGTTGTAGAGGATTAGGGGTAGGAAACAAAGAGAAGAGAAGAGAAGAGAAGAGAAGAGAAGAGAAGAGAAGAGAAGAGAAGAGCATGAAGTCTGGTCAGCCTGGGGAAGAGCAGGAACATAGCCAGTTATTTGTAAGATGTTCCTTGAGAAGCATTTTGAAACTGGAAGAGTTGGTTGTGAGAACTATATGCTGGGGAATAGAGTTCCAGATTGTAAATATTTGTCTGGAGAACAGAGCATTTGATCTAGAGGCCTCAAATAATAATTTGTTTGATGACTTGAGGGGTCTACTGTTAGAGTAGGGTTGGAATAAGTTTTTGAGGGCAAGGCAATTATCTGGTTGGTGTATAATGGTATGAACAGTTGAAGGTGAACAGATTTGATGTTCGATCCAGTTTAGCTGGTGGAGAGCTAAGCAATGGTGGGATCTGTTTGCATGGTTAGAGATAAACCTGGCTATTTTATTGTAGCAGGTCTCCAGCTTGTTTAGACTTGTAAGAAAAATTGGGAAAGACATATAACAGGGTAGATAGTAGATCGGTTCTGGCAATGGCCTGTCTGGAAGTTTATGTGAGGAATAGCTTGTTTCTGTACAGAGACCCTAGTTTGATGTGTATTTTTTGATTGTCTGGGCTATGAGTTTGTCATATTTAAGGGCATTGTCGAAAGTGATGTCTTAATTTGGCTAGCAGCTTGGTGAGTTCCACAGGTTCAATTTTGGTGTTGTTGGAGGAGTAGATAATGAAAGGGATGGGAAGCTGAGCTGTTTTGTTGTTTAAGAATAGCATTAATTTGGTCTTACTGGGGTAAAATATGAGATGACTGGCAGATACATATTGTTCTATGTCTGTAAATGCTTTTTGAGCTATTTGTAAGATTTTGGAATAGAAGTGGCTGCACAGATGAGTGATGAATCTGCATATTGTACAATGGATGCCAGTTGGGTTGCTGAAATAAGATTGTTGGCAAAAATGGTAAAGTGTTGTGGTCCAAGAATTGAACTTTGTGGTACAACTACTGACACTGGTAGCAGAGATGAGATTTCATTTTGACACTTGACTGCTTGTTGTCATTCTGACAAGTAGCTATGGAACCATAAGATGGCTGTTTGGGAAAGGTGTAGGGAGGCAAGTTTATTGAGAAGTTGTTAATGTGAAACCACGTCAAAAGGCTTTGACATGTTGAGGAAGACAGATGACACAGATTGTCCTTTGTTTCTTAGCTGATTGACTGTGTCTCTGAAACTTATAATGGTAGTTGTGGTGCTGTGTTTTGGTCTAAACCCATGCTGATAGTTGGAGGGAAGGCTATTGTCTGGTAGATAGGGCATCAGTTGTGAATGTATGCATTTCTCGAGGATTTTAGCCAGGGGTGGAAGTATTGAGATTGGTCTGTAGTTTGATAGTTGTGTGGAAGTGCTACATTTGTGAAGGGGATAATGTATGAGATTTTCCATAGTTTGGGGATATAATGGTCAGAGATGGGACAGTTGATTAATCGGGAGATTGGGTATGCTATGGCATCGGCTGCAAATTTAAGAAATTCAGTTGGGAGCTCATCGGCTGCAAGTGATGTTGATTTAGGGTTTTTAAGGAACTTGTTTATGTAACTGGTATGTATAGGTGTGATACAGAAAGACTTGTGATGGGAAGTAGAGCTGGATGGAACTGTTAGTGGGGTGTTGCTGTCATTATTTAGCAGGGCTAGTACTGAACTTGTGAAGTGCAAATTAAATTGGGCAGTGATGGACTCGGTGTTGTTAGGGGTTGAGGGGGTAGGGGCAGTACACTGTTTGGGGTTTATGAGTTGTGTTATGACACTCCAGAATTTTTGGGGGTTATTTTGATGTTTTTGTTGGATTGTGAAATAGTAGTTTTTTTATCAATTCTTATTTGTTTTTTGACAGAGTTTCTTAACTGATGATAATTACGTAAGGATGTTTGTTTTTTGTTGGTTTGATTGTGTGACCAGGCTTTGCCTCTTTGTTTCATGAGTAGTTTGGTTTCTTTTGTTAGCCATGGGGCTGGTTTTGCTTTTGTAAAAATCTTCTAAGGGGAGCTAGGTTGTTAAGGATAATAAGGAATTTATTGATGAAATACTAGACTGCTTCATCTAATTGGAGATGTTTGAGAGGGGACCAGCCACATTATTTTAGAAGAAAGTTAAATATTTCAGAGTTAAACTTTTTTTTTTGTTATGGATAAGTTTGTATATGATGTTTTTGGAAGGGCATACTTTGTATTGGAGAAAATAGGTGGGCATGTGATCACTGAGAGCATCTGGGAGGCAGCCGGCATCGTGACATAGGGAAGGTCTATTTGTAAGAGTCCAATCTAGGATAGATTTCCTGTTCCTGTGTTTATCAACTCTAGCAGGGGAACAGATTATTTGAGAGATGCCAAAGAGATTAATGTAGTTGGTTGGGTTTTCAGAGGTACAGGTTAACCAATCAAGGTTGAAATCTCCTAAGATTATTGTTTCTTGGTTGAAAGTTGATGCTGTCCAATTAAGAAGGTTTTCTATTGTAATAGCATTGTTACCAGGGAGAATGTATACTGCTATTATGATAATATTTTTATTAATGTTTAGTTGGTGTTGTGAGACTAGAATTTCTGAATTTCATAGCTCAGGGTTTTTTTCTATTCTTTCAAGTGTAAATGCATCTTTGTATATAATAGCAATACCACCACCAAGTTTGTTAGGTCTGTCGAGTCTGTGTATATTGTAACCCTGGGTTAGGATTTTGCTATTGTTTGTGTGTGGTTTTAACCTGGTTTTGGTTAATACTGCTATGTCTGGGGGGTAGAGGGTAAGGGTGGAGTGGAATTTGTCGATTTTGTTCAGAATGTTTCTTAGGTTGATGTTCATTATTAGGGTGTCATAACTATTTAGCAGGTGTCTGAGTAGGTTTCTGAGGTTGGAACTATTATCTGGGTGGGGGTACAATTGGAGTTGAGGACTTTGATTTGGGTACATGTCACCAGCTAGGTTGAGTTGAGATAAGTAGCAAGGAAATAGGTGGGATAGTTTAGATAGTAATTTAGAATATTTATATGGTAAGTATGGGCTTGTTAGTGTAGAGGTATATTATAGGGGAAGGAGTTTAGTGGTGGTGATGCTGTAAAGGTGCGGTGATATTACAGTGTCTCTGGATAAGGTGTTTGTTGGTAGAGTGATGGTTAGTGTGGGAGAGTAGATATGAGTGATATGTAGGTCATAGTAGGAGGTAATTAGATAGGTTGTTGTTAGGAAGATGAATAATAAAGTGTGTAGTGTCATTTTAGCAATGGCAGGGGTACTGGAGTTAGAATTTGAGTAGTATAGATGTGAGTATGGTAGTGTTTGGAAGAGAGTAGGTAAGGTGTAGTGTAATGTCAGAGGGAAGTGGGTAGTCTGTTGTTGGGTTGTAGAGTAGTTTGAAGTAAAATGATTTAGAGTGCTGTAAATGTTGACTGAGAGGCGTAATTTATTGTTGGATGGTTATAAAAAAGGGGGACATTAGCGAGGAAGCAAGAAAAGAGCTGTGGAAAATGAAGAAGTAGAGGTGAAATGGAATATAGAAATGTGTGGAAAATAAGTGTGCTAGAAATAGAAAGTATAGGTGAAAAGGTAATTAAAGAAGTGAGAGAATAGTAGCAAAAAACAGAACTGGATCTGAAATTAGATAGGAGTGGGTGATAGGAAATAGAAGAATAGAAAATATTAGGCAGGGGTGGAAAGAAAATGAGCAAAGAATAATTTAAGGAAAGGGAGAGGGACATATTCTATGGAAATAACTAGCTAAGGTACAGAGATAGATAAGAGGAGATAGGCTAAGTTTTGAAGAAAGAATGTGATAAGGAGAAACAAGTGTAATAGAAGTCAGAGGTAGTATGGATGTAGGCATGTAAAGAGTAGAAATGAATATGATTGGTAGAAAGAAGTATAGGAAGTGGCTAGTTAGAAGGAAATGTAGTGGGGGTGGGTGCAATATGGGGGCAGGGTAGGGGAGATGAGTGAGCCCGAGCGGAGTGAGGGCAAATGGAGCAGGTAGAACTAGAGATCACAGATATTGCAGCACAGCAAAAACAAGACCACATAAAAGAATCAGTGATGTAGGAAATACTTTCAGGTAAAAACAGAGCAAAATGTAAGCAGTGAGAGTAATAAGACTATGTGGGAAGGGGAGAGGTATATCGGGTAGAAAACCATGTACAGGGAAAAACAAATAGAAGTCAGAGAAGTAAAGTATCTCAGTAAGACAGGAAGAGATAGAACGTAAAAGGAGGGGAAGAGAAGCTAGTAGGAGATGGGAGGGACGTTCAGTTCAGTGGTGTGCAAGCAGCTTAACAGATACAGATATTTACCAGGAGTATGTACACAATATTAAATACACACTACAAGTTTAAATTGCGAAGAACTGTTGAGTCTGATTTAGGGGTGGTGTAGTAATGAATTCCTGTAAACAATGAAATATTACAATACATATTTTAATAAACATAAAAATAGAAAGAGAATAATAAATCTAATAATAAAATGAGAGGAAGAGAGTCTCCAAATGGGGCTTACATGTGCAGTAAGCTGGAAAATCAGGACTGGATCCTGTGAAGAGTCAGAGGATTTTCTTCTTTGGATGGCAGAAAAACACTGAACACTTACTTATTCTGACAGCTGAAGGCTTTCCTCTTAGGTATGTTCAGCCAATCAGCTGTCAGATCTGGGCACCAAGCCCAACACAGCTTTCATGTCAACAGAGAGAAGACGGCACACGCTCTGAGATGACAATACTAGGATAAGAAAAAATAGGTGTCCAAACCCTGACAAAAAATTTTAACAAAAATAAGAGGGTGGAGGGAGGGAAGGGCTACAGCAGCAGAGATCATTTAAACATCTAATGTTATTGTAAATTAACTGTACTATGTTCATCATTATGATCACTGCTGCAGTATTCTAGACCATATATGTAGATTAACATAGCTTAGAAGAACTGGGAGTAGGAAGGAGAAAGGTCAAGAATTCCCTGGAGAATGGTCCTACCAAAGCGTGCTCTAAAATGGAGAAGGAGTCTAGTTTGTAGTGCTTTGTAAAGGTATGTTAAGAGGCCCAAGTAAGTGCTAATATAATACTTTTGGAATCCACTCCTTTCCAAAAAGCCACAGATGAATCCAAGGCAGTGGCAGAGTGAGCCTTGATTCTGTCCAGAACTGCCTTATTGTGGTAAGTATAACAAATGGTAACAGCATGAGACAGTTATTTGGAAGTAGTCTGCTTTGACATAGATTATCCGCTTTTCCTGCCTTCATAAATATCAAATAACTGATCAGAGTTTCTGAATGTTTTAGTTCTGCTAAGATAATATCTGAACTGTCTGTTTACAACCAGAAAATGTAGAACTCTTTCTGCCTCATTTTTAAGGTCTAGAAGAAAGAGAGGGAGATGGATAGCTTGGCTCAAAATAAACTTGGATAGCACTTTTGACATAAAATAATGATTAGTTCTTAAGGAAACCATATGCTTCTGGAAAATAAGATAAGGTTGAACCACCTAAAGAGCTTACAATTTCGATACTCTTCTTGCAGATGTCATCCCAATCAGCAAAACTGATTTCCATTATAATAACCACAAATCAGCCTGATGAGCTTAGTTACAATGGGACAAGAATTATTTTTTTCAAAACAAATATGAGATCCCAATGTGGAGCCACCTGTTTTAAGGAGGCCTAGTGTGTATCACCCCTTTCAAAAACATTTTCACATTAGAATCCCTTAAAAAGGGGGGATCCGTGAGCAAAAATAGTGAAATGGCTGATAAATTAACCTTGCTAGTGGAATAAGGCAGGCCACAGGAAAGTAACTCACACAAATATTGTAAAACCAGAGAAACACTAGCCCTGAATGGGTGCTGGTTATGTTGCTGGCCCAACTAGAAAACCTTTAAAATTTGTTTATATAAGATTTTCTAGTAGCAAGCTTTCTTGCCTCCATTAATACCTGCTGCACATCCTCAGTAAACAGGTGGCTAAGTGGTACTAAGACCCTGTTATCCAGGCAGTCAGTTGAAGTTGTTTGGATTGGGATGTGTGAAACACCCCTGTTCGTGTCTGAATAGATCCAATCTGTGAGGAAGCTTGTGGTAATTGCTCCTGGCCATTTCCAAAAGATATGAGAACCTCTGTTGTCTGGGCCAGAATGGAGTCACCACAAAAATCTTCACAAGTACCTAAAATATCAGTGGAAAGGGTGGAAAAACAAACAGGAACATTCCTGTCCAATGAAAGAAAAATAGAAGTTATGTCCTTACCATAACGTTCCATGTGGAGTGTTCATCTCGCCTTGGTTATTACACATGGGTTCGGAGCCGATCCTCGGCTCCGTGTCGGCCGCCTGCAAGCTCTGCATCGAGAAGAAGCTCGAGATCACCTAATACCCACAATCCCCCTCTGCCTTTACCTCAGATCTAGTTTGCAAGCAAACCAGTCATAGAGAGCACACACACATACCAAAAATTACCTAATGATAGGATTATCTATATACATATATATATATATATACATATATACACAAGGGTATCATATAATACAACTAATGCAACTGCAGAAGGAGAATACTCCAGACCAGGCACCAAATCGAACGTTCTTCCTAAGGGTGGGAAGGGTGGGAGTGTAATAACCAAGGCGAGATGAACACTCCACATGGAACGTTATGGTAAGGACATAACTTCTATATGTGAGAGTGTTCAATCTCGCCTTTGTTCTTACACATGGGTAGCGTCCCTAGCGCCATGATCCTGAGGAACTCACGGGAGAACGTTCTTGAGCACAGTGGAACCAAAGGTTGCCCTATCCCTAGAAACCCTGTCCACTTTGTAATGAGAGATAAATGTATGTGGTTTAGCCCAAGTAGCAGCCGCACAGATCGTGTCTAATGGTAAGCGAGCTGCGTGAGCTAAGGATGTAGACACTGATCTGGTAGAATGTCCTTTGGGTTTGACTGATAATGTTTGATTAGAAGCCTCATAAACGTATGTGATACAATCAGTTAGCCATTTGGAAAGAGTTCGTTTCGTAACTGCTACACCCTTTCTGCTGTCAGCAAAAGCTACAAATAGTTGATCAGATTTCCTGTGATCTTTTGTTCTATCCAAATAAAATCTGAGTTGTCTATGGACATCCAATTTGTGCAACATATACTCCAATTTATTAGAGTGGTTTTTGAAGAAGGTGGGTAATTCAATGGACTGATTAATATTATTAGTAGAGCAAACTTTGGGGAGAAAGGATGGATTAGTGCGAAGGGATACTCTGTCAGAGTGGAAAATTAAATAAGGGTGTTTAATAGAAAGAGCTTGAAGCTCAGACACTCGCCTAGCGGATGTAATGGCCACTAGGAATAGTGTTTTCCACGACAAAAATGTCAATGGGCAAATTGAGGCTGGTTCAAAGGGGGGCAACATCAATTTAGAAAGTAAGAGGTTCAAATTCCACGGTGATGTAGGACTTCTAACTGGTGGTCTGATATGAAAGGATCCTTTTAAAAAAACTTTACAAAGTCTGTGAGCCATAATAGGCGCACCACATTCTTCCACATGATAGTTAGAAATGGCAGCCAACTGCACTCTTAAAGTAGCAGGAGAAGCTCCTTCATGAAACAATTCTGTCAAGAACTCCAATATCTTGTTCAACGGAGCTATAACAGGGTCCAAATGATGTGAATTAGCCCAGAAGACGAAACGTTTCCATATACTGGTGTAGGTCTTTGTAGTGGAAGCTTTATGAGAAGCCACTAAAATATTTTGAACCGCCGGTGTAAGGGAATCAGACCTGGCTAGAAAGGGAGCGAGCAGCCAAGCTGCTAGATGGAGTGATTCGAGAGATGGGTGAGGGACTCCTGACGAGTGAGTCAGTAGATCCGGCTCTGGGTCCAGCATCCAAGGTCCCCGAATGCGGTGATGCAATAGAAAGGGGAACCAAATCTGACGAGGCCAGAATGGGGCAATGAGGATTATAGTCCTCTGAAGGTTGTTGGCTTTCTGCAGAAACTTTGCAATCAGGGGAAATGGAGGAAAAGCATACAGGAGACCCGGGGGCCAATCGTGCACCAGCGTCCTGGGGACTTCCCTGGAGGGTAATAGGGCAAAGTAGCTCCTGCATTTGGCGTTCATTGGAGACGCAAACAGATCGCAGGAAGGCTGGCCCCACTTGCGAAATATCATGTTCGCAATTGACTGTTTGAGGGACCACTCGTGAGGCAACAGTATTGTTCTGCTCAGCCTGTCGGCTATGACGTTGGATGACCCCGGGATATGCGTTGCGATCAGAAAGTGACCCGTGGACTCCGCCCATTGCCAAATTCTCATGGCCTCTCTGCATAGTTGATAAGACCTGGTTCCCCCTTGCTTGTTTATGTACCAGACTACGGACATGTTGTCTGTCTGAACTGCAATAGTTCCTAGAGGAAGAAGGGGAGCAAAGTGTTGCAACGCTAAAAACACTGCCCTCAACTCCAGAACATTGATGTGCAGATTGTACTCCAGATTGGTCCATTCGCCTTGGACTGTCTGTCCCTGAAAGATGCCCCCCCACCCTATCAGGGAAGCGTCCGTGGTTATCGTCGCTGACGGTGTGGGTAGCACAAATGGTCTTCCGCTGGAAAGGTTGCAAGTCTGTAGCCACCAAGTCAGGTGTGATTTGCATGTGTTTGTTATCAAAATTTCGTGAGTCAGAGGTAGCTGTTGGAATGACCATTGTGCAAACAGGAGCCATTGTAGAACTCTCATGTGCAGTCTTCCCAATGGTATCGCAATGAGAGAAGCTGCCATGAGACCCAAGACCTTCAGAACCAGCTTTGCCGGGGACTTTTTGGACGACAGCAGGAGAGAAATAGAAGTTATGTTCTTACCATAACGTTCCATGTTAGTTGTCTTCTTCTCGCCTTCTTCTTGCTGGATGGGTTCGGAGCCGACCTTGGCTCCGACTCGGCCACTCTAAAGCTCGAGAGTTGGTTCCACCAGCTCGAGGCTCCCCTTATATCCCACAATGCTAGGCGAGAGTTACCTCAGATCTCGTTTGTAAGCTAACCCCAGCTTATAACAGAAACAGTATAACTGTAAAAAACAGAATCCACCTCTAACAACAGGAAGAAGAAGGGTGACCTACATCCTGAAACAAGAAATATGCATAATAGCATATAGCTAAGAAAGAGGTGGTAGAAAGAGAGGTCACGATCACAACTCCTCTAGGTCTGTCCAGGCCAGGGGGAAGGAGGGTGGGATGCAAGAAGAAGGCGAGAAGAAGACAACTAACATGGAACGTTATGGTAAGAACATAACTTCTATATGTTAAGTTGTCTATCTCGCCTTCATTCTTGCTGGATGGGACCGCGTCCTAGCACCTTGTCCCGGTGGCCTAACGGAACAGACTCCTGAGAACAGTGGAACCAAAATTAGCTCTATGCCTAGAAGCTAAATCCAACTTATAATGGGAAATAAAAGTGTGAGGAGTAGCCCAAGTAGCCGCTGCACAAATGGTGTCAATAGGCAGTCTGTCTTGGAAGGCTAGAGAAGTAGCCAAAGCTCTGGTGGAATGGGCTTTAGGCTTATTAGGCAGTTTTGGTGTCTAATCTCATAAACAAGGGTAATCAGAGATGTTAGCCATCTGGATAAAGATACCTTTGAAACTGGAAGTCCCTTTCTGCTTTCCGCATAGGAGACAAACAGCTGATCAGATTTTCTGAATTGTTTCGTCCTGTCCAAGTAGTACCTTAATTGACGATGAACATCCAGACAGTGTAATTTTTGTTCAGACCTATTTGAATACTCTGGGAAAAAGACAGGGAGGTCAATGCATTGGTTTAGATTTGATGTTGAAACCACCTTAGGCAAAAGGACGGGTTAGTTCATAAGGAAACTCTGTCCTTATGGAACACAAGGTAAGGAGAACGACAACTGAGTGCTTGAAGTTCTGAAATTCTTCTAGCTGATGTGATAGCCACCAGAAAGAGAGTTTTCCATGATAATAACTTTAAGGAACATGAAGCTGCAGGTTCGAAAGGGAAAAGAATCAAAGAAGCAAGAACTAAATTTAGGTCCCAAGGAGAAGGAGGATTTCTTACAGGAGGTCTGAGAAGAAAACTCCTTTCAAAAAGGCTTTGCAGAGTTTGTGGGACATTAGGGCGGATTCAGAAATACCCACATGGAAATTAGAAATAGCTGCCAATTGAACCTTAAGAGTAGATGGAGATGAACCTGCATGGAAGAGTTCAGCAAGAAAATCAAGGACTAGTTGGATGGAAGCGTGAAAGGATCTATGTCCTTTCCTTGTGCCCAATATGAAAAGCGTTTCCACTTACTCAAATAAATCTTTCGAGTGGAAGATTTATGGGAAGCTATCAAAATATCTCTAACAGAGTGAGATAATTGAGGAAGCCTGGCTACGGTTGGAAGTGGAGGAACCAAGCAGTGAGGTTCAGAGAGGGGAGGGAGCGATGAAACTGACCCGACTGATGGATCAAAAGATCTGGAACTAGGTCCAGATTCCACGGTCGCTCAAAAGAAATCGATGCAGAAAGGGGAACCACACTTGTCGAGGCCAGTAAGGAGCAATGAGGATCAATGAGGCCTTCTGAGCGATAGCTTTCTGTATTACTTGAGAGATCAGTGGGAAAGGAGGAAATGCATACAGAAGTCCCCGGAGCCAAACGTGAACTAGCGTCCCTGCTGGGTTGGCCTGGTAAAGGGAATAGAGTGAAGTATTCTCTGCACTTGCTGTTTTGGGGAGTAGCAAAAGATCGCAGCAAGGCTGACCCCACTTGAGAAAAATCTCTCTCACTACAGAGTCTTTCAGAGACCACTCGTGAGGCATGAGAATAGCTCTGCTCAACTTGTCCGCAATGTGATTGGACTTCCGGGATGTGCGTTGCTATCAGAAAACGCTGAGAAGAAATCGCCCATTGCCACAGTCTGAGTGCTTCTCGACACAGGGGGTATGATCTGGTTCCGCCTTGTTTGTTGATGTACCACACTACAGACATATTGTCTGTCTGGATTGCAATCGTTCCCAAGGGAAGAGAGTGTTGAAGGGCTTGCAACGCTAAAAGCACTGCTCTCATCTCCAGAACATTTATGTGCAAGTGGCATTCGTTTGGTTGCCATGTGCCCTGGACTGTCCTGCCCTGATAATGCCCCCCCCACCCGATCAGGGAGGCATCCATTGTCAGAGTAGCAACCGGAGGAGGTGGAACAAATGGTCTCCCCAACAGGAGCTGGGGGGAAGACATCCACCACATGAGATGCTTTTGCACGCTTGCGTGATCATAATGGTGTGAGACATTGGAAGTTCCTGGTATGACCATTGAGAAAAGAGCATCCACTGAAGGATCCGCATGTGGTATCTGGCCAATGGAAGGAGGGTATGGCGCTGCCATGATTCCCAACACCTTTAGAACTAACCTGGCTTTGGCTCTGTTGTTGTTGAGAAGTAGTGATACCAATTTTGAATGTCTGATATCCTTTGGTTCGTTAGTGTTGCAGACATGTTTACAGTATCTAAATTTGCCTATGTAGGTAATAGTGCGACAAGGCGACAAAACAGCCTTTTCGCAATTTATCGAGATACCCAGTTTTGACAGATGCGAAAAGTGTAATCTCTGGCCATCAGAAGGAGATGCTTGGTGGGAGCTGTGAGGAGCCAGTCGTCCAAATATGGAAACACCTGGAATCCTTGTCGTCTCAGGTGAGAAGCTACCACTGCCATGCATTTGGTAAACACCCGGGGGGCAGTGGTGAGACCAAAGGGCAGGGCCCTGAATTGAAAATGACTGGTTCCCAGCCTGAAGCGGAGGAATCTTCTGGAGCGTCTGTTCATTTTTATGTGATAGTACGCGTCCTGAAGGTCTATAGAGCACATCCAGTTTCCTTTTCCCAGTAGGGGAAGAATGGATTGCAGCGTGACCATCCGAAATCTTGTTTTCTTGACAGATCTGTTCAAGATACTGAGATCCAAAATTGGTCTCCAGTCCCCTGTTTTCTTTGGAACTAAAAAGAACCTTGAGTAGATTCCGGATCCTAGTTGGTCTGCTGGCACTGGCTGAATAGCTCTTTTTGTAAGCAGTTTTGAAATTTCCAAAGCTGCTATATCCCTTTGAGCGGGTGGGACATCTGGAAGGGATTTTTTTGACTGATTTGGAAAACGAAGAAAGGGAATAGAATAACCTTCGGAAATGATGGACTGTACCCATTTGTCTTGTGTCAAGGATAGCCAGGCTTCTGGGTACAGTGACAATCTTCCCCCGACTGCCTCCGAAGATAGGCAGTCGGGCAACACCTCAGGGATGCTGAAAGGGCTTATCGGAGGACGTTTCTCAATTGCCCTGGTTCTGCGGACCCTCTGCCTCTAGGGCGGCGTCTACCATTGTTGTTCCCCTCTGCCTCTGGCGGGGAACCGACTCTGTCGTCAGGCGAAGTCCCTTGGGATTGTTTACGGAACCACATCTTTCCCCTTCTGGCCTTTGGGGTAAGGCCTAGAAGGAGTAGAAAACGGACTCCGGCGGCAGAAAGGGTCTTGCCATCAGTCTCGCACCTAGTCAGGGTTTCTTTCACTTGTGGACCAAAAGAGATGATCCATCAAAGGGAGTTCGTGAAAGACGTCTTGAAAGGTTCCGCAAAATTGCATAGCCGCATCCAGGCGTGCCTACGTAAGGCTACCCCTGTTCCTGCGGCTCTGCTCGCTCCATCGGCCGCATAAGTGAGGAGGCGCATGGAGGAGTTGGAAATAGAATTAAGGATAGCCAGCTGCGTGTTCATTTTCTCTTGGAAACCCGCAGCTGTAGGGTCCTTCAGCATTTCACTCGCTTCTTTGATCAAGTCCCTTTGAAGACGAAAGTGAAATGGCACAGGTAATTCAGCTTAACGCATAGTAAATGTCGCTGAGGAGAACATCCGCTTCCGTACCTATCCATGGACCTAGATTCCTTGTTAGGTGGATGGACAGGCACTGAAGGATCAGCCAGTTCCTTCTTTGTGGCGGCAGCTACCACCATAGCATCCACAGAGACTCCTTTTGATAAAAATTCCTTGTCTGAAGGAGCTGTGATGAATTTGGAGGGTCTCCTGGGAGTGGGGTCCACTGAATCAGGAGCCGTCCATGCCTTTTTAGCAACCACCTGCATGAGGGGTCGAAGGGGACACCCAGGAGGTGGAAGGACGAGAGCCAAACGCCTCAAGATACACCGATTCGTCCTCCGAAGGGTTGAGGGCTGGCCAATTTCCCCTCTGTTTAAGGATCTCCAGAATGTCTGCAAATGAGACATCTTCAGAAGGGGAACGGGGAACCCTCAGAATCATCCAGATCTGTGTCCGACGTGATAGACTCAGGTGAGTCAATGTGCTTCCTCTTGCACTTCCTCTTCCGAGGGGGCTCTTCTGCCAAATCAGGAGAGGCCTCGGAAGAGGATGAAATCCCCAAAGGGAGCTCCTGAGGAGTTGGCTCTCTGCAGTCCGGGATGAGGGAGTGAGTCGATTTACCCTGAGGCAGCATAGAGGGAGGGGCTGACGGAGCCGACTGTGGAGTAGAGCCAGGATCTAACACACTCCGCATGACCTCGAAAGCACCCCTGTCAGGCAGAGCCAGAGGTCCCCGCTCCGAGGAGCTAAGGACCCCCCTCAGCACCGACAGTGATGGCTCCGAGGCCGATGTCGGAGCCGAACTCACCAGAGCCGAAGCACCGAGAGGGAGAGGGGGGTCGGACAAGGGTCCGATGCCACTCACCCCCTCAGAGCCGACGAGGGAAGTCCGGCGCCGAGAATCCTCCATGGAAGAAATCGGAGCCGACGACGAAGCCGAAGACAATTGTCTCGGCTCTGAGGTGACCACAGTCTCGGTTCTGACACGACCCGGCTCCGAACTCAAGAGAGTCGAAGGAGGAAAGAGTTGATGGACCGGGTTAGGCACCGACTGATGAGTCGGGCTCTGAAGCATCTGGGCTAGTACCTCAGACTTGAGTAGTCGACTCACCACCCTCTGAAGGTCATGATCGGACAGCCTCGATGACCTAGAGGAATGAGACCTTTGGCTCCGTTCAGACAGCAGGGGAGATCCTGGAGCCGAATGAACGGAGCCAAGAGAAGGTGACCTAGACCTCTTTCTGGTTGTCGGCTCCGAAGATCTTGTCGGAGCCGACACGGGTACCTCGATAACCTCGGCTCCGGCCGGAGCGAGAAGCCACAGAAACTGTGGACTGAGTCTTATCGGCTCCAGCCGGAGCCGATAAAGGCATAGGTTGAACAACCTGAGGTCTCGGCTCAGAAGCCGGAGCCGAAGACCTCGATGCCTTGGAGGGCTTCCCTGTTGAGACAGACAGGGAATCCTCAGGCTTCAACAAGCCTCTCAGAATAAGCTTGTTTTTCTTTCCTGCAGGACCCTGGGGCTGAAGCCATGGCAAACAGCACAGGAGTCCTGCAGGTGCAAAGGCCCCAGACAATAGACACAAGAAGTGTGAGCGTCTGTCAGAGACATTTTCTGACAGCACGCATCACACTTCTTGAATCCGGAGACCTTTGCTTCTTTTGACATAGCCTAACTGGTGAACACAAACACACACTCAAACACACCAGTTATACCCTGTCAGAATAACAACTTTAGTAAAAATACTAAAAATAAAGTACAATAAACAGTAGTTAAACTACACAAACACTCCCTAGGGAAGGGAAGGCCTAAGGCCCAAGGGAAGAACTAAAAGTTCTTTTAAACAAAAACGGGAAAAAATTAGGTCGGGGATAAAGTTCAATGAACTACACTAATTTGAGAATAATTAAACTAAAAAAGGGGTAAAAAGAGTAACTTTTAATAGAAAAAGCTTAAACTCACCAGGAACCGGTAGAACAACCAACCTCGAAGCTGTAGCGGCAAACGAGATCTGAGGTAACTCTCGCCTAGCATTGTGGGATATAAGGGGAGCCTCGAGCCGGTGGAACCAACTCTCGAGCTTTAGAGTGGCCGAGTCGGAGCCGAGGTCGGCTCCGAACCCATCCAGCAAGAATGAAGGCGAGATAGACAACTTAACATATGTTGCTTTGAAGTGCGACTATCCTTTCTGTAGGAAGCCTTAGAACCAAATGATGCGTATCTAATTCCGCTCCTATGAATAAGATATGCTGTGATGGCTGTAGCAAAGATTTTTCGAAATTTACGGAAATTCCGAGGTGCATACAAAGTTGTAGGGTGTAATCCCTGGCCTGTATCAGTTGACGCCTGGTGGTGGCAGACAGGAGCCAGTCGTCCAGATACGGAAACACCTGGAATCCTAGGCGCCTCAGATGAGACGCTACCACTGCCATGCATTTGGTGAAAACCCTGGGGGCTGAGGTCAGACCAAAGGGCAGGGCCCGAAACTGATAGTGACTGGCTGCCAGCCAGAAGCGCAAATGATCCCTGGACGCCCTGGCCATTTTGATGTGGTAGTATGCGTCCCTCAGATCTATTGAGCACATCCAGTCGTCCTTCTGTAAGAATGGAAGGATTGATTGAAGCGTGACCATTCGGAACTTTTCCTTCTTGACAGAGGTGTTGAGGTTGCTTAGGTCCAGAATCGGCCTCCAGTCCCCTGTCTTCTTTGGAACTAAAAAGAACCTTGAGTAAGTCCCGAATCCTATTTGGTCCGCTGGGACTGGTTGGATGACTCTTTTTTCTAGCAGCTTTGAAATTTCTATAGCTGCTGGGTCTCGCAGATGGGGTGGTACATCTGGGAGTTTTCTTTGGAATGGGGTGGATAGGAATGGTATTTTGTAACCTCTGGTAACAACGCTTTTACCCAGTTGTCTGTAGTAATGTTTTGCCAGGCCTGAGGGTATAAAGCTAGCGACCCGACTGCCTCCAGAGCAGGACAGTCGGGCCTCCTCTCAGGAGTGCTGAAAAGGTTTACCAGGGGTATCCCTGTCACCTTGGTTTTATGGACCCCTCTGCCAGGGCGGCGTCTTCCACCTCTGCCCCTCCTCTGCCTCTAGAGGGCATCACCCTGTGTGCTTGGGAAAGATCCTTGGGGTTTTCAAACCACATTTTCCCACCACGCTGCCCTTTGGGGTACGGTCTGGAAGGGTGGAAAACGGACTCTGACAGCAGACAGAGTCTTTCCCTCCTGTTCACACCGGGTAAGGGTCTCCTTTACTTTAGGGCCAAAAAGTGTGGCACCATCAAATGGGGCGTTAGTAAAGGAAGACTTGAAGGCTTCCATAAGCGAACATAAGCGCATCCAGGATTGCCTACAAAGAGCAATCGCTGAAGCCGCTGCCCTACTCGATCCTTCGGCTGCGTATGATATCAGCCTCATGGATGAGTTAACAATGGATGTAAGGGTATTTAGATGTGCCGGAACTTTCTCTGAGACAGCAGCATCTGTAGTACCCTGGAGGGTATCTCCCAACTCTTTGACTAGATCCCTCTGTAAGCGTGTAAAATGAGTCAAATAGTTCAGGGAACGCATAGAAAAAGCCGCTGAACTAAAAATGCACTTCCCGTATCTGTCCATAGTCCTAGAATCTCTGTTAGGCGGATGGACAGATGAGGAAGACTCCGACATCTCCTTTTTCGTGGCCGCTGCCACCACCATGGTGTCTACTGGGACTCCTTTAGTGAGGTAAGCCTTGTCCTGGGGTGCAGTGATGTACTTATTAGGCTTCCTAGGGACTGGTTCCACCGTGTCAGGTGTCTCCCACGCCCTTCGAGCAATCAACTCCATTAACTCATCAAAGGGCGGAGTGACCCAGGAGGAGGAAGGGCGAGCACCAAATGCCTTCAGCAGGACTGACTCATCCTCAGAAGGGGGGAGGGACTGCCAATCACCTCTCTGCTTAAGGATCTCCAAGATGTCAGAAAAGGAGACATCTTCCGTAGGTGACTTTGGGGACCCTTCTGACTCATCCAAGTCAGTATCGGATGTTAAAGATTCCTGTGGAGAATCTAAGTGTCTCCTCTTACACAATCTTTTCCTAGGGACCTCTTCGGGGGGAGCATCCGAAGAAGCCTCCGAGGAAGAGGGGGCACCCTCCAGGGGTGGCTGAGACACCGGTGCTCGACGCTTGGATGTGGCCGTTGGTGCAGAGGAAGATAACGGTCCTTTAAGGGGAGGAGAGGATGCTTCTACTGATGTGGTTGTCTGGGTAGACAACACCTTCCTCATAAGATCGAAGGCCCCCGGGTCCCGAGTCGAAGAATCTCCCGGTTCCGAAGAAATGGGAAGAACCCCCAAGACAGGCACCGAAGGCATCGACCCCGAGGACGGAGCCGAATCGATCCGTGCCGAGGCCCCGAGGGGGAGAGTCGGAACCGAAACGTCGGTTTGACTCTCGGCCCCGGAACCAAGGACAGATCGTCGGCTCCGAGACTCCGGTACCGGATCCGACGGAGTCGAGGTGAAAGGAACAGACCGAGAAAAGGACGGTTCTGGACCCGAGGGCTCCACAACCAGTAGATCAACCTCTTCCGGCTCCAAAGACTGGACAGGTCTCGGAGGAGGAATGGATGGAGACAATGGGAGGCCTTCAAGTTTCGACACCAACTGGGTGGAAACCGAAATAAGCTTGGATAGGGCCGAATGTTCCAATAACTTCTGCACCACACGGTCCACATCGATATCGGAAAGCTTAGAAGAACGGGTCGAAGGAACCGAAGACGGAGCCGACCTCAACAGTGTCGAAGGAGGGAGCTCCATCACCGGTTCCAAGACTCGAGGCTTGGAAACTGACACCAGCTGAACACTCGGCCCCGAAGTCTGTGGAACCGGTAATCTAACTTTAGTGGAAGAGCTCGGAGCCGATGACTTGGGCTCCGACGTCTTCGATTCCTTCGAGGACTTGGATGCCTGGTCAGAAGCATCCAGAGCCTCCTGAAAGGAAGGTTTTAATAAACCCCTGTCCATTAACTTCCTGCGCCTATCTGTCATGACCCTCCCACTGAAAGAATGACAAATAGAACAGTCTTCTTGCAGGTGGAGAGGGCCAAGACAGTAGACACAGGAACTATGGTTGTCAGTTACTGACATTTTTTGCCCACACTGGCAACACTTGAAACCTGATTTGGCCTTTTCAGACATGTCAAAGTAAGTAGAAATATAGTCAAATCCAGTAAAACAGTCAAGTCCGGTAAAATTGTCAAATCCAGTAATGAGTCAATCCAGTTGTCAAATCCAAAGAGTGGTGGTAGGCCCCGAAGAGAACTCTGACTAAGTTTTATAACTTAAACGGAACTGAGATTTCCCTATACCTTACCACACTCACACAAATTATTATTAAACAGTTTCTAATACTAAAGTACCAGGGAAAAAACAAGAATAAAATTCTAAATCTTATCTGAGGTGCTCGAGCTCGACCCAGTGATGCGAATGCTGCAGCGGCAAACTAGATCTGAGGTAAAGGCAGAGGGGGATTGTGGGTATTAGGTGATCTCGAGCTTCTTCTCGATGCAGAGCTTGCAGGCGGCCGACACGGAGCCGAGGATCGGCTCTGAACCCATGTGTAAGAACAAAGGCGAGATTGAACACTCTCACATTAAGAAGTTATGTCTTACCATAACGATCCATGTGAATTGTTCATCTCTCCTTTGTTCTTACACACGGGTTCGGAGCCGATCCTCGGCTCCGAGTCGGCCACATCACCAGCTCGCATCTTCGAGAAAGCTCGAGGCACAGTAAAATCCCATGATCTTCCGGTGCTAACCCTCAGATCTAGTTTGCTATAGCAGAAGAATCCCTTTTAGAACTGTGTCTAGAACACTTATAAACAGATACTACACAGTGTCTGGAACCCTACTGCCAAGTAGAGGATAAAAGATGCCATTACTAATGCACAATAACATGCCAACCATATCTAGAAAAGGCTGAAAAGGAATCTAGTTGAAAACCGTTCTCCCAGACCGTAGGACGTGGGATGGAGGGGGAGGAATGTAAGAACAAAGGCGAGATGAACAATTCACATGGATCGTTATGGTAAGACATAACTTCTTAATGTGAAATTGTTCAATCTCGCCGTTTGTTCTTACACACGGGTAGCGTCCCTAGCTCCTTTTTCCCGGGTGACTCAAGGAAGAACATTCCTGAGTACAGTGGAACTAAACGTCGCCCTGTCCCTGGAGCTCTTGCCTAGCTTGTAGTGGGCGATAAAAGTATGTGGTTTTGTCCAAGTTGCCACTGCACAAATGGTATCTAAAGGCAAACGAGCGGTATGGGCTGAAGAGGTAGCAATCGCCCTTGTAGAATGAGCTCTGGGTTTGAAAGGGAGTTGCTGTTTTGATTCAGCATATACCAAATTTATGCAATCTGAGAGCCATTTGGATAAGGTAACCTTCGTTACTGCCTGTCCTTTTCTTTGGTCAGCATATGAGACAAATAGTTGATCTGACTTTCTGTACTCTTTTATCCTATGTAAGTAAAATCTTAGTTGTCTGTGAACGTCCAACTTGTGCAATGTGTATTCTAGCTCATTGGAATGATTTTTAAAGAAGGTAGGTAGTTCGATAGATTGATTGATGTTCTGAATCGAACAAACCTTCGGAAGGAAGGACGGATTGGTGCGCAAGGTTACTCTATCTGGATGAAAAATCATATACGGGGGTCAGATAGATAGAGCCTGTAACTCTAAAACTCTCCTGGTGGAAGTGATGGCAACCAGAAAAAGTGTTTTCCACGAAAGACATTTTAACGGAGTTGTGGTTGCTGGTTCAAATGGAGGCAACATGAGTTGTGACAGCATGAGATTAAGATTCCAAGGGGCTAATGGATTATGAAAGGGGGGACGGAGGTGAAAGGTACCTTTCATGAAGGCGTTACAAAGCCTGTGGGACATAAGAGAACCATCCTCATGGCCAATATGAAAATTGGATATAGCGGCCAGTTGAACCCTTATAGCGGATGTTGATGCTCCTTCTTGAAAAAGTGTGGTGAGGAAATCTAGTATCTTGTGCACTGGAGCCCCGAATGGATCTATACCTTGTTTGGAGGCCCATTGCGCAAAACGGTTCCATTTGCTGATGTACAATTTCCTTGTAGATGGTTTGTGAGAAGATACAATAATTTGTTGTACTGCAGGGGATAGTAACTCCGACCTGGCTAAGATGGGAAGTGGAGCAGCCAAGCTGTCAGTTTGAGGGACCTGAGGAAGGTGTGAGAAACTCCCGACGAATGTGTCAACAGGTCTGGCTCCGCATCCAGTATCCATGGTTCCTCCACTTGATGAGATTGAAGGAAGGGAAATAAGAAGTTATGTACCTACCATAACGTTCCATGTTAGTTGTCTTCTCTCGCCTTCTTTCTTGCTGGATGGGTTCGGAGCCAATCCTCAGCTCCGACTCAGCACTTGCTAAGCTCGAGAGCTAATTTTACCAGCTTGAGGCAACCCTATATCCCATGATGCAAGGCGGAGACTACCCACATCTCATTTGGTAGCTAAGGAAATTCGGAATATCTTCTTCCAACTGTAGAGGAGGAAGAAAAAGTAACAATACTAAATGACAATCATAAACATCATAATCTTGTAGAAAAGATCAACCTAATTTAGTGACACTAGAAGCTGATTAGCTAGAAAAAGGATACAACCTCTTAATAGAAGAGGCATAATCTTCTCAGTCTGACCAGGCTAGGGTGATGGAGGGCCAGACGCAAGAAAGAAGGCGAGAGAAGACAACTAACATGGAACATTATGGTAGGTACATAACTTCTTAATGTTAAGTTGTCACTCTCGCCTTCATTCTTGCTGGATGGGACCACGTCCCTAGCACCTCTATCCGGGTGGCTCAATGGAACAGACTCTTGAGAACGGTAGAACCAAAATTCGCTCTGTCTCTGGAGGCCAGGTCTAATTTGTAATGTGAATCAAAGGTATGAGGAGAGGCCCATGTGGCTGCTGTGCAAATAGTGTCTATTGGAAGTCTAGCTTGAAAAGCTGTCAATGTAGCTAGAGCTCTGGTAGAATGGGCTTTAGGCTTAGAAATCAACTCTTTGCCTCTGAGCTGATAAATGTAAGTAATCACAGAAGACAGCCATCTAGATAAAGTCACCTTGGAAACTGGAAGGCCTTTCCTGTTCTCTGCACAGGATAGAAAGTTTAGTTTTGTCCAGATAATATCTGAGCTGGCGGTGAACATCAAGACAATGTAATTTTTGTTCCGCTCTATCAGAATAATTCGGGAAAAACATTGGAAGATCAATGGACTGATTTAAGTTCGTCTGCAATTCCACTTTTGGTAAGAAAGACGGATTAGTCCTTAGAGATACCCTGTCTTTGTGGAAGATTAAGTAGGGAGGACGAATGCAGAGAGCATGAAGCTCAGATACTCTCCTGGCAGAAGTAATGGCGACTAGAAAGAGTGTCATCCAAGAAAGAAATTTCAAAGAACAGGCAGCCGCAGGTTCTAAAGGGGGAAGAATCAAGGATGTTAAAATTAAATTTAGATCCCACTGTGGTGGGGGGTCTCTAATCGGAGGTTTAAGTAAAAAGATACCTCGAAGGAATGCCTTGCAAAGTTTATGTGACATAATGTTGTGGTCCAAAAGGCCTATATGAAAATTCGAAATGGCTGCCAGCTGAACTTTTACTGTGGAGGAAGAGGATCCTGAATGAAAAATCTCAGCTAGGAAGTCCAAGACCGAATGAATCGGAGCAGTAAAGGGGTCTATGTTCCTAGCTTTTGCCCAGAAGGAGAAATGTAGCCATTTACTAGTGTAAATCCTTCTGGTAGAAGATTTTAGGGAAGCTACTATGATATCCCGGACGGGATTAGAAATCATAGGAAGCCTGGCTAAGGATGGAAGTGGAGCAACCAAGCAGTGAGGTTGAGAGAAGGTATGGATTGGTGCAGCTGTCCCGACTGGTGGGTCAGAAGATCTAGAACCGGGTCCAGATGCCATGGCTGTACCAAGAGATAACGATGTAGGAACAGAAACCATATCTGTCGAGGCCAATAAGGGGCAAAGAGAATCAACTTGGCTCTCAAGGCAGTTGCTTTCTGAATTAGTTGAGGTATCAACGGAAAGGGGGGAAAGGCATAAAGAAGTCCCCGGGGCCAATCTTGGGTTAGAGCGTCTTTGGGGGGATGGCCTAGAAGGGGGAAGAGAGAGAAGAAGTCTGGGCATTTGCTGCTTTGAGGTGTAGCGAAAAGATCGCAGCAAGGAAGGCCCCACTTCTGAAACATCTCTTCCGTCACTGATTGTTTAAGAGACCACTCGTGAGGCATGAGAATAGCTCTGCTCAATATGTCCGCTATGATGTTGGATTTCCCGGGGATATGCATTGCTATCAGAAACCGCTGAGAAGAGATTGCCCATTGCCAAAGTCTGAGAGCCTCTCGACACAGTGGATAGGACTTGGTTCCGCCCTGTTTGTTGATATACCACACTACGGACATATTGTCCGTTTGGACTGCAATAGTTCCCAGGGGAAGAGAGTCGTTGAGGGCTTGCAACGTTAAAAGCACTGCTCTCATCTCTAGGACATTTATGTGAAGATAGTATTCGAAAGGTTGCCAAGTGCCATGGACCATCCTGCCCTGATAATGCCCCCCCACCCGATCAGGGAGGCGTCCGATGTAACCGTGACGACTGGGGCAGGAGGAACAAAGGGTCTGCCCTGATGGACTTGAGGGGACGATATCCACCAGGTCAGATGCCTTTTGCAAGTTGGAGTTATTGTGATCTTGTGACACATGGGAAGTTGTTGAAAGGACCATTGGGTGAATAGCATCCATTGTAGAAGACGCATGTAAAAACAGGCAAAGGGAAGAAGTGTTATGGCGGCCGCCATAAGATCCAATACTTTTAGAGCAAATCTGGCCTGAATTTTGTTGCAGAGAAGAATCGCCTGTACATGACTTTGAATGTCCAAGATCCTTTGGTCTGTTAACTTTGCTGAAAGTTGTACGGTGTCCAATTTTGCGCCTATAAAAGTAATAGATTGACAAGGTGACAAGACAGATTTTTCGAAATTTATAGAAATCCCTAGCCCTCTGCAAATGTGAATGGTGTAATCTCTGGCTTGGAGAAGTTGATGCCTGGTGGTGGCAGTGAGGAGCCAGTCGTCTAGATATGGAAACACCTGGAATCCTTGACGTCTCAGGTGAGCCGTAACCACTGCCATACATTTGGTGAACACTCTAGGGGCTGTAGTGAGTCCAAAGGGCAGGGCCCTGGATTGGAAGTGACTGGTCTCCAGCCGAAAGTGGAGAAATCTTCTGGAGCGCCTGTGAATTTTTATGTGATAGTACACATCCTGAAGATCTATTGAGCACATCCAATTGTCCTTGCCCAGAAAGGGTAGAATGGACTGAAGCGTGACCATCTGGAATCTTGATTTCTTTACAAACTTGTTTAGTTTGCTCAGATCTAATATTGGTCTCCAGTCCCCTGTCTTTTTTGGAACTAAAAAGAACCTTGAGTAGATTCCGGATCCTATTTAGTCCGCTGGGACTGGCTGGATGGCTCTTTTTGCTAGCAGTTTGGATATTTCTAGTACTGCTAGTTCCCTTAGACCGGGTGGAACGTCTGGAAGGGTTCCCTTTTGCTGAATTGGGGTTTGAATAAAGGGAATTTTGTAACCCTCGGATATAATTGACTGTACCCATTTGTCTTGAGAAAGGGAAAGCCAGGCTATTGGGTACAGCGATAATCTTCCCCTGACTGCCTCCGAAGGTGGACAATTGGGCAACATCTCAGGGATGCTGGAAGGGTTTGTCATAAAGAGGCTCTCTGCTACCCTGATTCTGCGGACACCCTCTGCCCCTAGGGCGGCATCTATTATTGTTACCCCCTCTGCCTCTGGGGGTAAACTGACTTCGTGCGTCAGGCGTGACTCCTTGAGATTTGTGGAACCACATTTTCCCTCCCTTCTGTCCTTTGGGGCAAGGTCTTGAAGGGGTGGAGAAACGGACTCCTACGGCAGAAAGAGTCTTGCCATCTTGTTCGCATCTAGTCAAAGTGTCTTTCATTTGAGGTCCGAACAAGGTCGAACCATCAAAAGTGGAGTTTGTGAAGGACACCTTGAAGGGGTCTGCAAAATTACAAAGCCGCATCCAGGACTGACGCCTTAAAGCCACTCCTGTGCCTGCGACCCTACTCGCTCCATCGGCTGCATAAGAAATGAGCCGCATAGAGGAGTTAACAATGGAGTTAAGGATTCCTAGCTGTGAGCTAATCTTATCCTGAGACCCAGCAGCTGATGGATCCTGTAAAACTTCTCCCAACTCTTTAAAAACATCTCTTTGAAGGCGGGTGAAGTGGCACAAGTAGTTCAGCGATCTCATGGCAAAAGTCGCTGAAGAAAAAATCCACTTGCCGTACCTGTCCATAGTCCTAGAATCCTTGTTAGGACGATGGACAGGTACTGAAGGATCAGCTAGTTCCTTCTTGGTGGCAGCAGCCACCACCATGGCATCAACTGGGACACCCTTTATCAAATATTGTCTATCTGGTGGGGCCGTAATGAATTTAGAAGGCCTCCTAGGAATAGGTTCCACTGAATCCAGAGCCATCCACGCCTTCTGAGCCACTACATCCATAAGAGGGTCGAAAGGCGGAGACACCCAGGAGGTGGAGGGTCGAGATCCAAACGCCTCTAAGTATACTGACTCGTCCTCGGAAGGATTAAGGGAGGGCCAGTTCCCCCTCTGCTTAAGGAGTTCAAGGATGTCTGAGAAAGAGACATCCTCAGAGGAGGACCTTGGGGATCCCTCCGACTCATCCAAGTCAGTATCAGATGTAATAGACTCGGGGGAGTCTAGATGTTTCCTCTTACATTTCCTCTTATGCGGAAGTTCACCTGACGGATCAGGAGAAGCCTCGGAAGAGGAAGATATTAACAATGGGGAAACCTGAAACGTTGGATCTCTGGGTCCGGGAGTAAGAGAGTGGGAAGAGATGTCAGCAGGCACTGTAGTGGGAGGAGCTGATGGAACTGTCCGTTGACTAAGCCCAGGGACTAGTACACTCCTCATCACCTCGAAGGCTCCCCCATCAGAGAGACCAGTAGGTTACTGCTCCAAATAGATAGGAACTCCAGGCCTCACCGAGAGGGAAGGCTCCGAGGCAGATGTCGGGGCTGAGCTCACCAACGCCGAAGCCCGAGAGGGAGAACGGGGTCAGACAAGGGTCCGATGTCACTCGCCCCCTCGGAGCCGACGAGAGAGACCAGACACCCGGATCCCTCCGATGAAGGCCTCAAGGAGGAAATCAGAGCCGAGGACAATGGAGCCGAAAGGGGTGGTATCGGCTCCGAAGCTACAACGGTCACGGTTCCGAGGAGCTCCGGCTCCGAGCTCTGTAAGACAGTCGAAGGGGGAATGTTTGGTGGATGTGAAATAGCTACCGTCTGTTGAGATGGACTATGGAGCATTTGGGCCAATGCCTGAGACTTTAATAGTCTACTCACCACTCTCTCGAGGTCGAGATCAGACAGCCTGGACGACCGAGAAGAACGGCTCCGATGGCTCGTTTCCGAGAGCAAGGGTGATCTGGGAGCCGAACGTATCGATTCTAATGAGGGGGATCGAGATCTCTTTTTAGAGATCGATGGAGCCAAAGGAGCCGAGGATACGTCGGCTCCAGCCAGAGCCAACACTGAATGTCCAGATTTGGCAGTATCGGCGCCGGATGGAGCTGATACTGTGACTGCTAGAATGGAAGGATCGGCTCCAGCTGGAGCCGATCTCGACATTGGAGAAGTTAAACCAGTAGCCGATGGCTTGGGACTTGCAGCCGAAGGCTTGATAGGTTTCGAGGGCTTCCCCGGCGCCGACTTAGTCGGGGAGCTCTCAGGCTTTAATAAGCCCCTCAATATCAATTTATTTCTGCGCTCCTGCAGGACTCTTGGGCTGAAGGCATGACAGATAGCACAAGAGTCCTGCAGGTGCAGAGGTCCCAGGCAGTAAACACATGAAGTGTGACCGTCTGTCAGAGACATCTTCTGACAGCACGAGTCACACTTCTTGAAGCCTGAGACCTTTGTGTCCTTCGACATAGCTGTGTCGAGGAAACACAAGTTGTCAAGAAAATAACACCAACATACACACACAAAAAATACCCAATCCAAAGATCTAAACTAAACAGGGATACAACACAGTCAGACACAAAAAATCCCTGACAGGAAAAATTTAGGAAGGGGAAGGCCTAAGGCCTAACCTAGGGAAAGGGGATAAATAACCCGAAAAAAAAAGGGAACACTAATGGGAATAGGGTTAAAATAAGCGTTAAGGTTAACAAAAAACAACTATAGTTATGAAAATTAAAGGGGTGAGACTAAAGTCTTATTATTCAGAAACTTACCTGGAGCTGGTAAAAAAAGGCACCTCGTTAGCGAAGCGGAAAACGAGATCTGGGTAGTCTCCGCCTTGCATCATGGGATATAGGGTTGCCTCGAGCTGGTAAAATTAGCTCTCGAGCTTAGCAAGTGCCGAGTCGGAGCCGAGGATCGGCTCCGAACCCATCCAGCAAGAATGAAGGCAAGATTGACGACTTAACATCCAGATTTGTCGAGGCCAGAATGGGGCTATCAGTATTATGGTCCTGTCCAGACGTTTGGCTTTCTGCAAAAACCTGGGAATTAGTGGAACAGGAGGAAAAGCGTAAAGGAGACCCGGGGGCCAATCGTATACCAGTGCGTCCCTGGGGACACCCCCTTGAGGGGGTAACAGGGCAAAGTAGCTTCTGCATTTGGCATTCAATGGGGATGCAAACAGGTCGCAGCAAGGCTGGCCCCATCTGCGGAAGATCTCTTCCGCCACTTGAGGTTTGAGGGACCACTCGTGAGGGAACAGGATGGCTATGCTCAACCTGTCCGCGATTACATTGGAAGTCCCCGGGATGTGAGTTGCTATCAGAAAGCGTCCAGTGGACTTTGCCCATTGCCAAATTCTGAGGGCCTCTCTGCATAATGGTTCTGGTTCCCCCTTGCTTGTTTATGTACCAGACCACTGACATGTTGTCTGTCTGAACTGTCACTGTTCCCCGAGGTAAGGACTTGTGAAAGTGTTGCAACACTAGAAACACTGCCCTCAGCTCTAGAACATTGATGTGCAGATTGTACTCCAAGTTGGACCATTGACCTTGGACTGTTTGTCCCTGAAAGAATCCCCCCCACCCTATCATTGAAGCGTCCGTGGTTAGAGTTGCTACCGGACTGGGTAAGACAAAGGGTCATCCTAGTGTTAGCTCTTGACTGTGTATCCACCACAAGAGATCCTTCTTGCAAGAATTCGTGATCAAGATTTCGTGAGACAGTGGAAGTTGTAGATATGACCACTGGGCGAATAGCATCCATTGAAGAATCTTCATGTGCATCCTGCCTAAAGGAACTACAAGAAGGGAGGCTGCCATCAAGCCTAGCACTCTTAATATTTGTCATGCAGGGACTCTCTTGTTGTAAAGAAGGAGCGAAATTTGATGCCTGAGGTCTGATACTCTTGGTGGGGGGAGAGTAACTTGAGCCAGGGAAGTGTCTAGCTGTGCTCCTATAAATAAGATACGCTGTGACAGCGATAAGACAGATTTTCCAAAAATAGAAGTTATGTTCTTACCATAACGTTCCATGTTAGTTGTCTTCTTCTCGCCTTCTTTCTTGCTGGATGGGTTCGGAGCCAACCTCGGCTCCGACTCGGCCACTCTAAAAGCTCAAGAGTTGGTTCCACCGGCTCGAGGCTGCCCATATATCCCACAATGCTAGGCGTGAATTACCTCAGATCTCGTTTGTGAGCTAGGCCCAGCTAAAAAAATAACCAGGAATACTGGAAAATTTCCACCTCTAAAAACAAAGGGAAGAGAAAGGGTGACCTAATCCTGACTCTAGGAAATATGCACAGCAGAGCATATACCTATCGCAAAGAGGTGGTAGAAAGAGAGGTCACAATCAAACTCCTCTAGATCTGTCCAGGCCAGGGGGAAGGAGGGTGGGACGCAAGAAAGAAGGTGAGAAGAAGACAACTAACATGGAACGTTATGGTAAGAACATAACTTCTATATGTTAAGTTGTCTATCTCGCCTTCATTCTTGCTGGATGGGACCGCGTCCCTAGCACCTTGTCCCGGGTGGCCTAACGGAACAGACTCTTGAGAACAGTGGAACCAAAGTTAGCTCTATGCCTAGAAGCTAAATCCAACTTATAATGAGAAACGAAAGTGTGAGGAGTAGCCCAAGTAGCCGCTGCAGAAATGGTGTCAATAGGCAGTCTGTCTTGGAAGGCTATAGAAGTAGCCAAAGCTCTGGTGGAATGGGCTTTAGGTTTGTTAGGCAGCTTTTGGTGTCTAATTTCATAAACAAGGGAAATCAGAGATGTTAGCCATCTAGATAATGATACCTTTGAAACTGAAAGTCCCTTTCTGCCTTCTGCATAGGAGACAAACAGCTGGTCAGATTTTCGGAATTGTTTGGTTCTATCCAAATAGTACCTTAACTGACGATGAACATCTAGCCAATGCAATTTTTGTTCAGACCTATTAGAATATTCTGGAAAAAACACAGGGAGGTCAATGCTTTGATTTAGGTTAGACGCAGAGGCTACTTTAGGTAAAAAGGACGGGTTAGTTCGTAAGGATACCCTGTCTTTATGGAACAACAGATAAGGAGGTCGACAGCTGAGTGCATGAAGTTCTGAAACTCTTCTAGCTGAAGTAATAGCTACCAGAAAGAGAGTCTTCCATGATAGCAATTTTAAAGAACAGGAGACTGCAGGTTCGAAAGGGGGAAGAATCAAAGAACTAAGAACTAAATTTAGGTCCCAAGGAGGAGGAGGATTTCTTATAGGAGGTCTGAGTAGAAAAACTCCTTTCAAAAAGGCTTTGCAAAGCTTGTGGGACATTATGGCAGACTCTGAAATGCCCACATGAAAGTTAGAAATAGCTGCCAGTTGAACTTTAAGAGTAGAAGGAGATGAACCTGCATGAAAGAGTTCAGCTAGAAAATCAAGGACCATTTGGATGGAAGCAGTGAAAGGATCTATGTCCCTTCCTTGAGCCCAACAGGCGAAACGTTTCCACTTACTCAAATAAATCTTTCTAGTGGAAGATTTATGGGAAGCTATCAAAATATCTCGAACAAAGTGAGATATTTGAGGAAGCCTGGCTAATGTTGGAATTGGAGGAACCAAGCAGTGAGGTTCAGGGAGGGAAGGGAGCGATGAAACTGACCCGACTGATGGATCAAAAGATCTGGAACTAGGTCCAGATGCCAAGGTCGCTCCAACAGAAAATGATGTAGAAAGGGGAACCAAACCTGTCGAGGCCAGTAAGGAGCAATGAGGATCAACGAGGCCTTCTGAGTGATAGCTTTCTGTATCACTTGAGAGATTAGTGGGAAGGGAGGAAATGCATACAGAAGTCCCCGGGGCCAAACTTGGACTAGAGTGTCTCTGCTGGGCTGGCCTGGTAAAGGGAATAGGGTGAAATAATCTCTGCACTTGCTGTTTTGGGGAGTAGCAAAAAGGTCGAGGCAAGGCTGACCCCACTTGAGAAAAATTTCTCTCACAACAGAGTCTTTCAGAGACCACTCGTGAGGCATGAGGATAGCTCTGCTCAACTTGTCCGCGATTTGATTGGACTTCCCGGGGATGTGTGTTGCTATCAGAAAACGCTGAGAAGAAATCACCCATTGCCACAGTCTGAGTGCTTCTCGACACAGGGGGTAGGACCTGGTTCCGCCTTGTTTGTTGATATGCCACACTACGGACATATTGTCCGTCTGGATTGCTATCGTTCCCAAGGGAAGAGAGTCTTGAAGGGCTTGCAACGCTAAAAGCACTGCTCTCATCTCTAGAACATTTATGTGCAAGTGGCATTCGTCTGGTTGCCAAGTGCCCTGGACAGTTCTGCTCTGATAATGCCCCCCCCCACCCGATCAGGGAGGCGTCCGTTGTCAAAGTAGCAACCAGAGGGGAAGGAACAAAGGGTCTTCCCAATAAGAGCTGAGGGGAAGACATCCACCACAGAAGATGATTTCTGCATGTTTGCGTGACCATAATGGTGTGGGACATCGGAAGTTGCTGGTATGACCATTGCGTGAAGAGCATCCATTGAAGGATTCTCATGTGGAATCTGGCTAATGGAAGCAGAGGTATGGCAGCCGCCATAATCCCCAACACTTTCAGAACTAACCTGGCTTTGATTCTGTTGCTGCTGAAGAGGAGCGAGACCAGTTTGTGTATGTCTGCTATTCTCTGATGTGTTAGTCTCGCAGACATGTTGACTGTGTCTAGATTTGCGCCTATGAAGGTAATAGTACGACAAGGCGACAAAACAGACTTTTCGCAATTTATTGAAATGCCTAACTTTTGACAAATGCGAAAGGTGTAGTCCCTGGCCATTAGAAGAAGATGCTTGGTGGGAGCTGTGAGGAGCCAGTCGTCCAAATATGGCAACACCTGGAATCCTAGACGTCTCAGGTGAGAAGCTACCACTGCCATGCATTTGGTAAACACCCGGGGGCAGTGGTGAGACCAAAGGGCAGGGCCCTGAATTGAAAATGACTGGTTCCCAGCCTGAAGCGGAGGAATCTTCTGGAGCGTCTGTTCATTTTTATGTGATAGTACGCATCCTGAAGATCTATAGAGCACATCCAGTTTTTCTTTCCCAATAGGGGGAGGATGGACTGCAGCGTGACCATCCGAAATCTTGTTTTCTTGACTGACTTGTTCAAGATACTGAGATCCAAAATTGGTCTCCAGTCCCGTTTTCTTTGGAACTAAAAAGAACCTGGAGTAGATTCGGATCCTAGTTGGTCTGCTGGAACTGGTTGAATTGCTCTTTTTACAAGCAGCTTTGAAATTTCCAAAGCTGCAAGATCCCTTTGAGCGGGTGGAACATCTGGAAGGGATTTTTTTGATTGGTTTGGGATGCGAACGAAGGGAATGGAATAGCCTTCGGAAATGATGGACTGTACCCACTTGTCTTGAGTCAGGGATAGCCAGGCTTCTGGGTACAGTGACAATCTTCCCCCGACTGCCTCCGAAGGTGGACAGTCGGGCAACACCTCAGGGATGCTGAAAGGGCTTATCGGAAAAGGTTTCTCGATTGCCCTGGTTCTGCGGGCCCCCTCTGCCTCTAGGGTGACGTCTACCATTATTGTTCCCTCCTCTGCCTCTGGAGGGGAACCGACTCTGTGCGTCAGGCAAATTCCCTTGAGATTGTTTGGAACCACATTTTTCCACTTTTCTGGCCTTTGGGGTAAGGTCTAGAAGGAGTAGAAAAACGGACTCCGACGGCAGATAGAGTTTTGCCATCCATCTCGCACCTAGTCAAGGTTTCTTTCACTTGAGGACCAAAAAGAGATGATCCATCGAACGGGGAGTTAGTGAAAGACGTTTTAAAGGGGTCCGCAAAATTGCATAGTCGCATCCAGGCATGCCGTAAGGCAACACCTGTCCCTGCGGCCCTACTCGCTCCATCAGCCGCATATGAAAGGAGGCGCATGGAGGAGTTAGCTATCGAATTAAGGGTAGTCAGCTGGGTGTTCATTCTGTCCTGAAAATCTGCAGCTGTGGTATCCTTCAACATCTCACTCGCTTCCTTGATCAAGTCTCTCTGGAGACGGGTGAAATGGCATAGGTAGTTCAGCGAACGCATTGCAAAGGTCGCTGACGAGAACATCCGCTTCCCATACCTGTCCATAGACCTAGATTCTTTGTTAGGGGGATGAACAGGCACTGAAGGATCAGCTAGTTCCTTCTTGGTGGCAGCAGCTACCACCATAGCATCCACAGAAACACCTTTTGTGAGAAATTGTTTGTCAGTTGGTGCTGTTATAAATTTGGAAGGTCTCCTGGGGGTAGGGTCCACTGAATCAGGAGCCGTCCAGGCCTTCTTTGCTACCACCTGCATGAGGGGATCAAAGGGGGGGGGACACCCAGGAGGTGGAAGGGTGAGAGCCAAACGCCTCAAGATACACAGATTCATCCTCCAAAGGGTTAACGGCTGGCCAATTTCCCCTCTGTTTCAGGATCTCTAGAATGTCTGCAAAAGAGACATCTTCAGACGGGGAACTTGGGGTACCCTCGGAATCCTCTAAATCTGTGTCAGAGGTGACAGACTCAGGTGAGTCTATGTGCTTCCTCTTACACTTTCTCTTCCTAGGGGGCTCCCCTGCCAATTCAGGGGAGGCCTCAGAAGAGGATGAGATCCCCACCAGGGATTCTTGAGGAGCTGGCTCTCTGCGGTCTGGGATGAGGGAGTGAGTCGACATAACCAAAGGCACCGAAGAGGGAAGGGCGGACGGAGCCGACTGTGGAGTCGAACAAGGTTCCAACACACTCCGCATGACCTCGAACGCACCCCTGTCCGGCAGAGCCAGAGTTCCCTGCTCCGAGAAGCTGAGAACCTCCCTCGGCACCGACAGAGATGGCTCCGAGGCCGATGTCGGAGCCGAACTCACCAGCGCCGAAGCACTGAGAGGGAGAGGGGGGTCGGACAAGGGTCCGATGCCACTCACCCCCTCGGAGCCGACGAGGGAAGCCCGGCGCTGAGATTCTTCAAAAGAAGAAATCGTAGCCGACGTCGGAGCCGAAGACAATTGTATCGGCTCCGACGCTACCACAGTCTCGGTCCCGAGACGCCCCGGCTCCGAGCTCAAAGGAGTCGGAGGAGGAATATTTATAGGAACAAGTTGAGGCATCGACTGATGAGTCGGACTCTGGAGCATTTGGGCCAGTGCCTCGGACTTTAAAAGTCGACTCACTACCCTCTGGAGGTCGTGATCTGAGAGCCTCGATGACCTGGAGGAGTGAGATCTGTGGCTCCGTTCAGACAGCAAGGGAGATGCTGGAGCCGAATGAACGGAGCCAAGGGACGGTGACCTCGATCTCTTTCTAGATGTCGGCTCCAATGGTCTGATCGGAGCCGACCCAGGAATCTCTAATGCCTCGGCTCCGGCCGGAGCCGAGGGAACCAGAGATACTGCAGTCAAAGACTCATCGGCTCCAGCCAGAGCCGATGAAGCAGTAGGCTTCGAAGCCTTAGGCCTCGACTCTGAAGCTGGAGCCGAGGTCTTGGAAGCCTTAGAAGGTTTCCCCGATGTCACAGAAAGGGAACCTTCAGGCTTAAGCAAACCCCTTAATATGAGTTTGTTTTTTCTTTCCTGCAGGACTCTAGGGCTGAAGCCATGGCATACAGCACAAGAGTCCTGCAGATGTAAAGGTCCCAGGCAATACACACAAGAAGTGTGACCGTCTGTCAGAGACATTTTCTGACAGCATGAGTCACACTTCCTGAAGCCTGAGACCTTTGAATCCTTGGACATACTCAAGGAACTGAAGTGTAATCACACACAGAAACACACACACACAGATTACACTGATAGAAGTCTAAAAGGAATTATTTAAGCTAAACTTCTGAAAGGTAAGTTAAGTTAAAACTTCCTAACCAAACACATACACACCCTAAGGAAGGGAAGAAAGGGCCCGAAGGCCTAGGGAAAGAACTTATAAGTTCTTTAGAAAAAAAGGGGCTGGATAAAAAGTAGAAGGGATAATATCCACTACACTAAGGGTAAAGAGAAATACACTAAGCTAGCTAAAGTTTAAAGTATTTAAACTAATCTAACTTTCACTAACCTGGAGCCGGTAGAAAAACACCTCGATCGCTGTAGCGGCAAACGAGATCTGAGGTAATTCACGCCTAGCATTGTGGGATATAGGGGCAGCCTCGAGCCGGTGGAACCAACTCTCGAGCTTTTAGAGTGGCCGAGTCGGAGCCGAGGTCGGCTCCGAACCCATCCAGCAAGAATGAAGGCGAGATAGACAACTTAACATTTCACCGTTATGCCTAGTGAAGAGCAAAGACTGATGGTGTAGTCCCTGGCTTGTAGAAGATGATACTCAGTGGTGGCGGATAGGAGCCAGTCATCTAGATAAGGAAACACCCGGAATCTGTTTTGTCTCAAGTGAGACGCTACTACTGCCATGCATTTGGTGAACACCCTGGGGGCTGAGGTGAGACCAAAGGGCAGAGCGCGAAACTGGAAATGACTGGCTCCCAGCCAGAAGCGCAAGTGATCTCTGGCCATCTTGATATGGTAGTATGCGTCTTTGAGATCTATAGAGCACATCCAGTTGTCCTTCTGCAGAAAAGGGAAGATTGACTGAAGTGTGACCATCCAGAACTTTTCCTTTTTCACAAAGGTATTTAACATGCTGAGGTCTAAAATTGGCCTCCAGTCCCCTGTTTTCTTTGGAACTAAAAAGAACTTTGAGTAAGTTCCGGATCCTATTTGGTCAGCTGGGACTGGTTGGATGACTCTGTTTTCGAGCAACCTTCCTATCTCTATGGTTGCTTGGTCTTGCAGACTGGGTGGAATGTCTGGGAGTTTTTTGGAGTTGGGTGGCATTTTTATGAAGGGGATGTTGTAGCCTCTGGTAACTATGCTTTTTACCCAGTAATCTGATGTAAGATTTAGCCAGGCCTCTGGGTATAAAGCCAAGCGACCCCCAACTGCCTCCAGAGTAGGACAGCCGGGCCTGCACTCAGGAGTGCTGGAAGGGCTTTGCAGAGAAGGTCTCTCTGTCACCCTGATTTTGCGGACCCCCTCTGCCGGCTGGGCGGCATCTTCCATTTCTTCCCCCTCCCCTGCCACTGGAGGGGGCGTCACTTTGGGTGTGTTGAAAAGATCCCTGAGTCTTTCGGAACCACATTTTTCCTCCTCATTGCCCTTTAGGGTAGGGTCTAGATGGAATGGAAAAATGGACCCCTATGGCAGACAGGGTCTTCCCTTCTTGCTCACACCTCGTGAGAGTCTCCTTTACTTTGGGCCCAAACAAGGAGGCACCATCGAAGGGGCATTGGCAAAGGAAGACTTAAAGGCTTCCACAAAGGAGCATAAGCGCAACCAGGATTGTCTTCTCAGGGCGCTCGCTGAAGCTGCGCTCTATTCGATCCTTCAGCTGCGTATGAAATCAGCCTCATGGACAAGTTGACTATGGAATTTAGGGTGTTAAGTTGCACTGTCACTTTCTCAGCAACAGCAGCATCTGTGTGTCCCTGGAGAGTATCTCCTAATTCCTTAATGAGATCTCTCTGTAAACGCGTGAAATGCGTAAGGTAGTTGAGCGATCGGATGGAAAAAGTTGCCGAACTAAATATGCGCTTCCCATATCTGTCCATTGTCCTAGAATCCTTATTAGGAGGATGGACAGAGGAAGATGATTCAGACATCTCTTTCTTAGTGGCCGCCGCCACCATAGTATCTACGGGAACTCCTTTTGTAAGATAGGCTTTATCTTGGGGAGCCGTCATGTATTTGTTTGGTTTACGGGGGACTGGTTCCACTGTATCAGGTGTTTCCCAAGCCCTCCGAGCTATAAGATCCATGAGATCATCAAAGGGTGGAGTCACCCAGGAGGTAGAAGGTTGAGCCCCAAATGCCTTCAGTAAGACCGATTCATCCACAGAAGGGGTAAGGGTTTGCCAGTCCCCTCTTTGCTTCAGGATTTCCAAAATGTCTGCAAACGAGACATCCTCAGAGGTGGACCGTGGGGACCCTTCTGTTTCATCTAAATCAGTATCAGACATGAGAGATTCCTGAGGGGAATCTATGTGCCTCCTCTTGCACAGTCGTTTCCTTGGAACATCCTCAGCGGGAGCTTCTGGGGATGCATCCGAGGAACCAGAGTCGCCCTGTGGGGACTTCTGAGGCATTGGGTCTCGACGCTTGGTAGAAACCGAAGGCACAGAAGCAGAATGCGGACCTTTTGGGGAAGGAGATGAAGATACCGATGAAGTATGTGTCTGATCAGACAAGACCTTCCTCATGATGTTAAAGGCACCGGAGCCCCGACCCAAAGATCCGACCCAATCCGAAGAAGGGGGTCGTTTCTCCAGAATCAGAACCATGGGCTCCGACACCGAGGACGGATCTGAACTGATCTGAGCCGAGGCACCGAGGGGAAGAGTCAGAACCGATATCTCGGTTCGACTATCCCCCCCGGAACCCAGGAAAGATCTTCGGCTCCGAGACTCTCCGGCTGGTTCCGAAGGAGTCGAGGTCAACGGAGCCGATAGCACTACTGGAGGCTTCGGCACTGAGGGCTCTACAATCATCGGTTCTTCAGCTCCTAACACCGATGACTCGACAGGTCTCGGAGGAGGAAGTGTTGAGGGAACTGGAATAGCTTCGAGTTTTGAAACCAGCTGGGACGAAACATCGATTAATTTGGACAAAGCCTAGTTCTCCATAAGCTTCTGTACCACTCGGTCCACATCGGAGTCAGAAAGTGGCCTCGAAGAACGGGTCGAAGGGATCGAAGCCATCACCGAGCGAAGGATAGCCAAAGGTGGTACCTCTGATACCGGCTCCAAGACCTGAGCCTCGTGCAGAGATAAAGTCTCGACACCCGGCACCGAAGTCATAGGAGCTGGTGTCCGAATCTGAAAAGAGGTACTCAGAGCCGATGACTTGGGCTCCAACACTCTTGAAGACTTCGACCCCTTCGAAGACTTTGAAACCTGCTCAGCCTTGTCCAAGGCCTCCTGAAACTTGGGTTTAAGCAACCCTCTGTCCAGCAACTTCCTGCGTCTTTCCATCATGACCCTCCCACTAAAGGAATGACAGATGGAATAGTCTTCCTGCAAGTGGAGAGGGCCAAGACAGTAGAGATAATAAACCTATCAAACAATATAAAGAAGAGTATAAAATGTAAAATTTAGAAGTAAATAACAAGAAATAACAAGAAATATATAGAAAAAATTCTACTGGCCCGAGCCTCTCGATGTGATCTGCTGCTAGCGGCAAACTAGATCTGAGGGTTAGCACCGGAGGATCATGGGATATTACTGTGCCTCAAGCTTTCTCGAAGATGCGTGCTGGTGATGCGGCCAACTCGGAGCCGAGGATTGGCTCCGAACCCGTGTGTAAGAACAAACGGCGAGGTTGAACAATTTCACATTAACCCATTTGTTATCTAGGTGGGCCCACTCAACATGCAGTCTTTTTGCAAAGATAACCCAGGAACAAAGTCTGGTGAAGTGATTTGTTTAATGTCACACAACAGGTGCATGAGGGCTGCTGGAATCAAACCTTGTACCACAGGAGCTATAACTCACAGCCTTAACCCTCTGCACTAACTGCCACAGCATTTGATTTTGAGGTCTTCTTGCATTGAGTCCTGCAGCAGAAGTTTGCCAGTTAATTCTTCAGACAGGAGGTGAAAAGTTCTACTTGAGGAACTCCCCACAGATGGATCAAATCTTGAAAGACCCCTTGATCTAGTTTCCTTTCATGAAGGTCTGTCTTTGTCCTGCTCAGCTTGTCTGCCCCATAATTTTGGTCTCACAGAATGTAGGATGCCTGTAGAGTGAGATTGTGCTGTAAAGCTACATCCCATGCTAACATAGCTAGTCTGCATAGGGTTAAAATATGTTTCCCCTTGCTTGTTTATGTATCACAACTCTGTGATATCATCTGTAACAACCTGAAGTGGTCTTGGGGAACAGACGTTATTTGGAGAGTTGAGTGCCTTGATAAAAAAAGCATTTATTTTATATTTATGCGGTTGTATCTGTCTCGGTTATCCCAGATACTTTTCACTTTTATGTTTTATCCCCTTTGACACTGCTTCCTATGCAAACCTCAAAGAGTCTGTGGTAATTAACTGCTTTGGGGCAGCAGTAGAGAAGGGGGAGCCTGGATTCAGGCATATTTGTGGTCTCCACTGAGTGATTTCTCTTCTCACAAATCCCAGAACTGGAATCTGAAAAGATAATGGGTGTTAGAAGTGGAACCAAAGACAATTGATATCATTGCATCTTTCTCATGTGGGTTTTGACAAGAAACAAGGAGCAAATAGAATTATAAATGGCAGCAACAGCTTCACTATGGATGGGCACAACATTCTGGTTAAGCAGGGACACCTTCCCTGCCCCTTCTCCCGATACCACAGAGAATGGCTGTCCCTTGCTTCAAGACTTTGCTTTGTGATCTCTTTTAAATCTAAGATTACCAAACAATTCAAATGAGAAAGAATAGGTAACAAATTAAGAAAAAAAAGCATTTTTGAATGTGGGCACTACCACACACTGGTTTAGGAAAGAAAAGTCCAGAAATGGTCTCCAGGCATTTTCTTTCTTTGGCATCAAAAACATTTCTGAACAAAAACCTTTTCCTAACTGGGAAGGAGGAACAGTTTCTATTATCCCTCAAGATCACATGTGCTGTAGGACAGGCGGTAGTAGAGGGGTTTGATCTGGTGGATGCAGAATAATTCCCTAGAATGGAGGAATTTCTTCCTATTGCCATCTGTAAACTTGCTGAATCAGCTTCAGAACCCATATGTCTGAAACAATCTGTTGCCAAAGAGAGGGAACTGAATATTCAAACTTTCTAGAAGGATTATGGACCCGCAGGGTTGGGGGGGGGGGGGGTACAAGATCCCTTTTGTACAGTCATTATGCCTTATTTAACTGTCCCTTGTTTTTTTTTTTTTTGGGGGGGGGGTCATGCTTCTTTTAGTTACCTCCCTGCCATTATTTTTTAAATGTCTGCGTAACTGCATTTTTCTGAGACTGTTTATTTTTTTTCTTGCCAATATTTGATGAGTGAGCAGAAAAATCCCTTGGATAACTCAGAGAAGGAGGGCTGAAAAATCTGAAAGATTACCTGCATTAGTTTACCTGTCTCATCACATTTTTTGTGCCCTTTGCAGCAGAGGGTTCAAAAACTAAATCTCTACCCAAAGGAGAATTTAAAATATTATTTGTTATATTTCCTATGATATAGTCTTAGAATGCAGTCAGACAAGCCTCCTCAGCATAATACAAGTGGCAACAGTCCCGGATGTAGTATTTACAGATCATATACACAATGAGTAGTGGCCTGAGAAACAGAAACTAAACCACACAAAGCAGATTGTTTTCATCACAGGAAGGAACTGCAGATAAAACATTCCCCATACATTCATAATTGGTCAAAATAAACTTTAACATATTAAGCCTAACAATTAAGAATTCTAAAAATTACATTTGCAGAAGCATGCACTTTTCTCCCAGATTTATCAATTGTTTAACCATCCTTGTCAGAAGAGGAAGGATTAGAATTAACAAAATGCTTGGCAGCAACTGTATTAACTAAAGTTGTAGCTGCTGGGCCAGGTCTTGGATGAGTGTATAAAAATTTGAAAGACTGATAACCTTTGTACAATCTATCTGCTTTCTTAGGCACAGTGGGCTGACTATCAGGGAAACACAGAGTGTGACAAACACATCCTCTAATGCTGACAGCACTGAGGGAATGGGAGCAGGTTCTGGGAATTCCGTTTGTAACCACTCAATTTCAGCTGCTCATTCACAGATTGTCTGAGAGAATGAGAAACCTCAATGCTCTCCCACTGAAAACAATAGGACATTCTGGAAATAGTATCAGCGAAAGAGAATCCTTGACAGGGAAACACATAGCATGCTCTCCTCTGAGTTTGAATCAGAAATCTGAGGAGAAAACTCTGTATCTGTCCCATCAACTTTTCAGTAGTCCACACTTACTCCTACCTTTTCAACTCTCCTGTTCTGCCGAGAGACTGTGTGTCCACCAACAAATTACTCAGATGAAAGCACGCACTACCTCTTCCATCTGTGGCTAAGAAATACCTAGAACCCCTCCACCCAAGAACAAAAGTGTTCCTCAAGGTCAGCCCATTAAACTTTAGAGTACATTCAAATCACTCAGATGAAAGCATGCCCACCCTCTTCCATCCTTGACTAACAACTATGTGGAACCCCTCCTCCCAAGAACAAAAGTGTTCCTCGAAACCAGCCCATTAAACTTTTGAGTGCATTCAAATCACTCAGACAAAAGCATGCTCTACCTCTTCCATCAGTGGCTAAGAACTACCTGGAACCCCTCCACCCAAAAACAAAAGTGTTCCTCGAGGCCAGCCCATTAAATGAGAAGTTATGTACCTACCATAATGTTCCATGTTAGTTGTCTTCTTCTCGCCTTCTTTCTTGCTGGATGGGTTCGGAGCCGATCCTCGGCTCCGACTCGGCCTATACTAAAACTTGAGAGCTAATTTTACTGGCTTGAGGCAACCCTATATCCCATGATGCTAGGTGCTAACTACCCAGATCTCATTTGGTAGCTGAGAACATAGCAATTTTTGCCTCCCAACCCAAGGGAGAGAAGGAAAAGGGGAAAAACTCTCAAGTGCCACTACCTGAAGCTATAGTTACCCAAGGATAACCAGTTCAGGCTTGAAATTGTGAAGGGTGAAGACCCTGATAAAAAAGGGAAATCCTTTCGGTCTATCCAGGCTAGGGGGATGGCGGGTGGGATGCAAGAAAGAAGGCGAGAAGAAGACAACTAACATGGAACGTTATGGTAGGTACATAACTTCTCAATTTTAAGTTGTCAATCTCGCCTTCATTCTTGCTGGATGGGACCGCGTCCCTAGCACCTTCATCCCGGGTGGCTCATTGGAACAGGCTCTTGAGAACGGTGGAACCAAAATTTGCCCTGTTTCTGGAAGCCATGTCTAATTTGTAGTGTGCAATAAAGGTATGAGGAGAGGCCCATGTGGCTGCTGCACAAATAGTATCCATTGGAAATCTAGCTTGAAAGGCTGTTGATGTAGCTAAAGCTCTGGTTGAATGGGCTCTTGGCTTAGAAGGTAATTCTTTACCTCTGAGTTGATATATACAGGTAATCACAGAGGACAGCCATCTAGACAAGGTTACTTTGGATACCGGAAGGCCCTTTTTACCTTCCGCATTGAACAGAAAAAGCTGATCAGATTTCCTAGTTTACTTAGTTCTGTCCAGATAGTAACGGAGCTGACGATGAACGTCCAGATAATGCAGTTTTTGCTCTGCCCTGTTAGAATAATTAGGGAAGAAAACTGGAAGATCGATAGATTGATTTAAATTTGCCTGAGAAGCCACCTTGGGCAAAAAAGATGGGTTAGTTCTGAGAGAAACCCTGTCTTTGGGGAAAACTAGATAAGGAGGACGAATGCAAAGGGCATGGAGTTCTGATACTCTCCTAGCAGAAGTTATGGCAACTAGGAAGAGAGTTTTCCAAGAGAGCAACTTTAAAGAGCAGGAAGCCACGGGTTCAAAGGGAGGAAGAATCAAGGATGTTAAAATCAAATTTAAATCCCACTGTGGTGGGGGGTCTTTGATTGGGGGTTTGAGTAAAAAGATACCCTTAAGGAAGGCTTTACAAAGCTTGTGGGACATGATGCTGGAATCCAATAAGCCTATGTGAAAATTTGAAAAGGCCGCTAACTGAACCTTTACAGTGGAGGATGAAGAGCCTGAATGAAAATTTCCGCTAGGAAATCTAGAACTGACTGTATAGGAACAGTGAAGGGATCTATATTCCTAGCCCTTGCCCAGAAGGAAAAATACTTCCATTTACTAGTATAAATCCTTCTGGTAGAGGACTTAAGGGAAGCTACAATAATATCATGGACAGAATTGGAAATCAGGGGAAGCCTGGCTAAGGATGGAAGTGGAGCAACCAAGTTGTGAGGTTGAGAGATTTGAGGGATTGGTGCAGCCACCCTGATTGGTGGGCCAAAAGATCTGGCACTGGGTCCAGATGCCAAGGCTGTTCCAAAAGGTAACGATGCAGGAACGGGAACCATAACTGTCGAGACCAATAAGGGGCAATGGGGATCATCCTGGCTCTCAAGGCGGTAGCTTTCTGAATCAACTGAGTGATTAATGGAAAGGGGTGAAAAGTGTATAGAAGTCCCCGAGGCCAATCATGGACTAGAGCGTCTCTGGGGGGATGGCCTGGAAGGAGATAGAGTGTGAAAAAGTCGAGGCACTTGCTGTTCTGAGGTGTTGCAAAAAGATCGCAGCAAGGAAGACCCCACTTCTGAAAAATCTCTTCCGTTATTGATTGCTTGAGAGACCACTCGTGTGGCATGAGAATAGCTCTGCTCAACCCGTCCGCTATGATGTTGGACTTCCCGGGGATATGCGTTGCTATCAGAAACTGCTGAGAAGAGATCGCCCATTGCCAAAGTCTGAGTGCCTCTCGACACAGGGGATAGGACTTGGTTCCGCCCTGCTTGTTGATATACCACACTACGGACATATTGTCCGTCTGAATTGCAATAGTCCCTAAAGGAAGAGAGTTTTGGAGGGCTTGCAACGCCAAAAGCACTGCTCTCATCTCCAAGAGATTTATGTGCAGGTGGCATTCAAAAGGTTGCCATGTGCCCTGGACTGTCCTGCCCTGAAAATGACCCCCCACCCGATCAGGGAGGCATCCGTTGTGACCGTGGCGACCGGAGGGGAAGGAACGAATGGTCTGCCCTGAAGGACTTGAGGGGAGACCATCCACCAAGACAGATGTTTCTTGCAAGATAGAGTTATTATGATTTTGTGTGTCGATGAAGCTGTTGGAAGGACCACTGGGAGAAGAACATCCACTGAAGGAGCCGCATGTGAAAGCGAGCAAGGGGAAGTAGCATGATGGCTGCCACCATGAGACCTAACACTTTTAGAACAAACCTGGCCTGGATTCTTTTGCTCTGAAGGAGGATATGAACATGATTTTGAATATCTAAAACTCTTTGCTCAGTTAATTTTGCTGAGAGCTGTATGGTGTCCAAGGTGGCGCCTATGAAGGTAATAGACTGACAAGGCAACAAGGCAGACTTTTCAAAATTTATGGAAATACCTAGCCCTTTGCAAGTTTGAATGGTGGAATCTCTGGCAAGAAGAAGCTGATGCCTGGTGGTGGCAGTAAGGAGCCAGTCGTCTAAATACGGAAACACCTGGAATCCTTGACGTCTCAGATGAGCCATAACCACTGCCATGCATTTGGTGAACACTCGGGGGGCTGTAGTGAGACCAAAGGGCAGGGCCCTGAACTGGTAGTGACTGGCCCCCAGCCGGAAGTGGAGAAACCTTCTGGAGCGCCTGTGCATCTTGATGTGATAGTACGCATCCTGAAGGTCCACTGAGCACATCCAATTGTCCTGACCCAGAAAGGGTAGAATGGACTGTAGCGTGACCATCCGGAACTTCATTCTTTTTACAGACTTGTTTAGTCTGCTGAGATCCAATATTGGCCTCCAGTCCCCTGTCTTTTTTGGTACCAAAAAGAACTTGGAGTAGATTCCGGATCCTAGTTGGTCTCCTGGGACTGACTGGATGACTCTTTTTGTTAGCAGTTTTGATACTTCTAGTACTGCTTGTTCCCTTAGACTGGGTGAAACGTCTGGGAGAGGCCCTTTTGGCCGAGTTGGGGTATGGATAAAGGGAATTTTGTAACCCTTGGATATAATCGACTGTACCCATTTGTCTTGTGTGAGAGAAAGCCAGGCTTCTGGGTACAGCGATAACCTTCCTCCGACTGCCTCTGAAGGTGGACAGTCGGGCAGCTTCTCAGGGATGCTGGAAGGGTTTGTCAAAGAGAGACTCTCTCTGTTACCCTGATTCTGCGGACCTCCTCTGCCTCTAGGGCGGTGTCTGTTGTTGTCCCCCCCTGCCTCTCGGGGGGAACTGACCTCTTGCGTCAGGCATGACTCCCTGAGATTTGTGGAACCACATCTTTCCACCCTTTTGACCCTTAGGATATGGTCTGGACGGGGTTAAAAAATGGACTCCCACGGCAGAGAGAGTCTTGCCATCTTGTTTGCATCTGGTCAAAGTATCCTTCACTTGAGGTCCAAACAACGCCGAACCATCAAAGGGGGAGTTAGTGAAGGACGCCTTGAAGGGGTCTGCAAAGTTGCAAAGCCACATCCAGGCATGACGCCTTAAAGCCACGCCTGTGCCTGCGGCTCTACTCACTCCATCGGCTGCATAGGAAATAAGCCGCATGGAGGAGTTGACAATGGAATTTAGGGTTCCTAGCTGGGAGTTGATTTTGTCCTGAGACCCCACAGCTGTTGGATCCTGTAGGGTATCACCCATTTCTTTGAGAATGTCTCTTTGAAGGCGGGTGAAATGGCAAAAGTAATTCAGCGACCGCATGGCGAAGGTCGCTGAAGAGAACATCCGCTTGCCGTACTTATCCATAGTCCTAGATTCCTTATTAGGAGGATGGATAGGTACTGAAGGATCGGCCAGTTCCTTCTTAGTGGCTGCAGCCACCACCATGGCATCAACTGGGACACCCTTAGTTAAAAATTGTTTATCTGACGGGGCTGTGATAAATTTGGAAGGCCTCCATGGGGTGACTTCCATCGTATTGGGGGCCGTCCATGCCTTCCGTGCCACCACTTCCATGAGGGGGTCAAAAGGCGGAGACACCCAGGAGGTGGAAGGGAGAGAACCAAACGCCTCCAGGTAAACCGACTTGTCCTCGGAAGGATTGAGGGTAGACCAGTTCCCCCTCTGCTTGAGGATTTCAAGGATGTCAGAAAAGGAGACATCCTCATCGGGGGACCGTGGGGACCCTTCCGACTCATCCAAGTCGGTATCAGATGTGATGGACTCAGGGGAGTCCACATGCTTCCTCTTACATGTCCTCTTTCGAGGGGGTTCACCTGACGGATCAGGGGAAGCCTTGGAAGAGGAGGATATTCCCAATGGGGAAACCTGAGGCATTGGATCTCTATGGTCGGGAATGAGAGAGTGGGTAGAGACCGCAGCAGGCACTACAGTGGGAGGAGCTGATGGAGCTGACCATGGAGCAGGCACAGGAACCAGTATGTTCCTCATGACCTCGAAGGCACCCCTATCAGGCAGGACAGAGGGTTCCCGTTCTGAAGAAATAGGAACCCCAGCCGGCACTGAGAGGGACAGCTCCGAAGCCGATATCAGGGCCGAACTCACCAGTGCCGAAGCTCTGACAGGGAGAACGGGGTCGGACAAGGGTCCGATGCCACTCGCCCCCTCAGAGCCGACGAGGAAGTCCAAGCGCCCAGATCCCTCCATGGATGGGACCATGGAAGAGATCGGAGCAGACGATGGAGCCGAAGGGGGAAGTATCGGCTCCGATGTCTCGACGGTCACGGCTCCGAGGAGTACTGGCTCTGAACTCAGGGGCAGAGTCGGAGGAGGAATCGAAGATGGTATGGGTAAAGCCACTGTCTGTTGAGATGGGCTATGAAGCATTTGGGCCAGTGCCTGAGACTTTAGGAGTCTGCTAACCACCCTCTCGAGGTCATGGTCCGAAAGCCTGGAAGACCGAGAGGAATGGCTCCGATGGCTCTGCTCCAAGAGCAAAGGCGATCTCGGAGCCGAGTGAATGGACTCCAGGGACGGAGACCTAGATCTTTTGCGGGTGGAAGATGGTACCGAGACTAGTGGTGCCGACGGAGCCAAAGACACGTTGGCTCCGACCGGAGCCGACTTTGAAGACAGAGCCTTTGAAGCATCGGCTCCGGCCAGAGCCAATGCAGAAGACTACACCATAGCCATATCGGCTCCAGCCGGAGCTGATCGTGAGCAGTAGGTGAGCAACCAGCCGAAGGCTTGGAGCATGGAGCCGATGGTTTGAATGGCTTTGAAGGTTTCCCCGGCAAGGACTTAGCCAGAGAACCTTCGGGCTTTAATAAGCCCCTCAAAATTAACTTATTCCTGTGCTCCTGCAGGACTCTTGGACTGAATGCATGACAAACAGAACAAGAGTCCTGCAGGTGCAGGGGTCCCAGGCAAAAAACGCAGGAAGTGTGACCGTCTATTAGCGACATTTTCTGACAGCACGAGTCACACTTCTTGAAGCCTGAGACTTTAATGTCTTTAGACATTAAGCTGTCAAGGAAAGAAAAATATCTTCCTTAGAAGTTAAAACACACACACACACACAGTAATTATTAAAGGTTAACAACTAACACACACCTAACTGTCCCAAAACAAGGGAACGGGAAAAAAACGGATAGGGCCTAAGGCCTAACCTTAACAGGGGAGATATAACTTTGGGATTAGGGATTAACAAAAAATGGGACCCAACGAAAGTGGTATACAGGTACTAGACTATATTTATTTTAAAATAAAGGGGGAAAATCCTAAGAAAGGAGAAGAAAAATTTGAAATTTTTCACTGACCTGTGGAGCCGGTAAAAAAAGCACCTCGCTAGCGAAAGCGGCAAACGAGATCTGGGTAGTTAGCGCCTAGCATCATGGGATATAGGGTTGCCTCAAACCGGTAAAATTAGCTCTCGAGCTTTAGTATAGGCTGAGTCGGAGCCGATGATTGGCTCCGAACCCATCCAGCAAGAATGAAGGCGAGATTGACAACTTAACATCTGTAGAGTACACTGTATGTCTTCTGCTATTATATTTTATTTTTTTATTTCTTAATTTAACTATCTTCTTAAATTTTACACTCATTTGTACAAAAACTGTGGTGGCACACTTCTCTCACTGACTCAGTAACTCCCCCAAGTTATTTAACTCAACTTCCTGCATACTGGCAGTGGATTCTCCTTTCTCATTAGGCTCACCTTAATACACAGCAATTCCTTTCTACTTTATTACATCTTTGCTGCTCTTTACTCCTTTACTCTCCCCTCTCAACTTCCCCCTGTCAGGGAGAACTCCTAAAAATCTCAGCAGACTCTTTATGGGAATTAAGCTTTATTTTCCTCATGTTACTTGAACTGCTTTACCTGACTACTCACTGTCCACTACAATTTGTTCCATTACTGCTGACTGTTTTTCGCAGACGATTCCCGCTTCTCATGGCCCAGCCCACTCCATTCACCTTCGCTTCACTAGAGCTCACTCTGCTCCCCTAGCCTACCCCCATTACTACCTACCCCACAGCTCATTTCCTTTATACTTAAACCCACTATTTCCACACCCACTCTACCCCACCCCTCTCCTCTTTCCACCAATAAGCAACACACAATCTACCTCCACCTCTACCTCTGTCCTCCTTAACACTCAACTCACTTCCTTTCAGGCCTACGACTCTTATGCCCCTCTTCTACCTATCTAAGCACTCCCTTATTACCCTTCTACTACTCCATCCCTTAACTACACTTACTTCTTACTACCCCCACTACCTGACTGTAACTGCACTATCTTCCTCTGCTCTTTCAGCTTGTAGCACATAGTAATTGCCTAACCACTCCTACCTTATTTACCTTTCCTTTAACATTAAAATACACTTACCCTACACCTACCTTCCAGTCCTTTACCTATAATGTCATTACATCAAATACTAACTTCTCACCACTATTCTTACTGTATATTTCCTGACCATACCTCTACCACTAACTTGTCCTACTCTCACACTACCCATCCCATTTTCTACAATGCTAGCTTGCAACTTATGTCTGTCTCTTTTCTCCACCACTACTCTAATCATCTTACACAACCTCACGTCCTACAATTTTCCACTCAGACCTTACCAACACTCACCAACCTCCATCTATCCTATAGTGGTACCACAACTGCCTCACCTATTTCTAACAGCTTCACCTAACTCTTTCACTTCTCAACATCTTCCTAAAATCAAAATTCCTCCTAACCCCACAATCTTCCCTAAATGTAAGGTAAAATATTACTTCTTTCTCCTCCCTCCTATCAAATCTTTTCCTACTTTAATTACTCTGCTCCTATCTGGTGATATCTTTTCCAACCCTGGACCTCTTAACCCCCCTCCCTTTGATTCAACCTAGAGCTACCACCCTTCACCACCTCCTACAATTCATGCTAAACACCTTTCTCTGTATTCCATGAACATTAGAAGTATAGTTAACAAAGTTAGTAAATTCCATGCCTGGAAGTCCCATCATGCTCCAGATACCATAACTCTCACTAAAACTTGGCTAAAACCACACACACCTGACAAAGACTTCCTACCCCCAGCTACAACATCTTACAACTCGACAGACTGCAGAAAAAAAGGTGGAGGAGTTGCCATTATAATCTCCAACCACCTCACTGTTACCCCCTACCTATCCCCATCCCCTCCACCTCATCTGAGCTGCTAATTGCTAACTGCAAAATGAATGTTCATACTGTATTGACCATAGTTGCTATTTACATATCCCCTATACTAGAAAATATTCTATCCTGGCTCACTCAATACCTAATGAATGAAACCATCATCCTAGGTGACGTCAACATTAATTGGCTAGCCCTCTCCTCAGAGGCTCCTAGCCATTATATTAATTTACATGGCTTCTCTCAATTAATTTCCTCTCCTACCTACACCAACAAGTCTTCAAATTCTATTTGTCTTCTTGATTGGATTCTAGTCTTGCATCCCCCTAAATATCACTTCCCAGAAATACTGCCTGATGTTCTCAACGACCACTGCCCAGTCAAAGTCCTCAAATTCTCTCCACACTATACAAGACCACACAAGTACTTAGCTTGCCATAAACTGTACAACTTTGACTCTGATATGCTTAACAACCATTAACTTGTCTTTTCTTAAACACCTACTTCTGGATGATGCCATTCTAAAATTCAGTTCCATATTCTTTAACATTCTCAACTCCATCGCTCCCTTATGAACTGTTAGATTAAAATCTATTGTTTCCCCCTGGCTTACTCTCTCCACCCACTCCTTAATGCAAAAAAGAGACAAAGCTTGGAGGATCTGTTCTAAAACTAAACTCCCCACCCACCTCCAACACTATAAAGAACTTCACAAACTTGTTAAGAAATCCATCTATGATAACAAGAAGAACTTCTATAATAACCCTCAAACCTCAATCTTTACTAGCCCAAAAAAATTTTGGCACGCCGTCAACCAAATTCGTCATCCTGAAAATCCCTGTCCCCCCAACTGTGGTCTAATAACACACCATTAGAAACTATCACTAACTTCAACTCTTATTTCATAGACACCATCAGAAAATTGATGCTGCAAACCAATGCCAACCCAAATTGTGATACCCCCCCCCCAACATTCTCCAGCTCCTCTCAGGATTCTATCTAAAAACAGTATCCACCAACTACATTAAAACCTTATTTCTAAAGCTTAAAACATGTTCTCCCTCCATCGATAATCTACCACCACTCCTCCAAAAAGCTGCTAACTCTCTAGCCCTTCCCATCTCCATTCTCATTAACTGGTCTGTTACTGAATCTAAAGCACCTGCTATCTGGAAGCATTTCTTTACCCTACCCATCCACAAGGGAGGTAACTCATCAGAACTAGCTAACTTCAGGCCTATTGCAATTCTATCCACCCCCCTCTCTAAAATTCTTGAGAAATGTATTCACAAACAAATCCTTCACTTCCTCTTACAAGAGAATCTTCTCACCTCCACTCAATATGGCTTTCGACCTAAACATAGCACTGCTACCGCTCTCGTTTCCATCATAAACACCATATCCCAGGCCAGAGACCATAATAAACTTGTTTCATGCCTATTTCCCGATCTCTCAAAGGCACCTGACACTGTCTCCCACCTTCTTCTCCTGCACAAACTTTCAGAACTAAACCTCTTCTCTTCCACTATGTCCTGTTTGCTAGTTATCTTAATGATGGACTTCAGTCTGTTAAATAGTCCTCTGCAACTTCTCCTGCTTTGCCTGTCAAGATGGGTGTACATCAAGGGTCAATACTTGGCCCATTACTGTTCAACATCTCTACCAATGTACTGTTTACATCATGTCCTAAGTCATCAGTGGTGCAATATGCAGATGATTCGACATTTATCACCATAGCAGATTCCCTCTCTGACCTAAATACAGTGACACAGAAATCCTTCTTATCAATTGAAAATTGGCTAACTAAGAACCAGTTAATTCTAAATCCAGAAAAGACCAAGCTTCTACTTTCCATCCCCAAATCAATGAACCACCTTAAATCTTCCTTCTCTGTCTCATCACTCAATAACACCCCTATCTCCATTGAATTATACACCAAACTACTAGGGGTCATCATATGACCACCCAAATTCAATCTGCACATTCTCAACAACATTAACAAAACCCATCAAAAACTTGGACTACTTTACAGGAACAAAATGTGTTTTACCAATAAAGCTAAAATCTCCCTATCCCATGCCTACCTCCTCCTTATGCTATTCTATGGCTCTCACATCCTTACCAACATTCAAACCACAGTCCTAACAAAACTTGAATTCACTTATAATAAAGTTGCAAGATGTGCAGCTGACCATTCCTACCACTCACCACTGCCTTGCTCTTAAAAGGTTAAACTGGCTAGAACTCCCTCACCATCTTCTCCTCTTTCAACTTCAAATGATTCATTCAATCTTATATGTGCCTTCTTTCTTTCCTAACATTGCCTCTGTTGTCTTTGTCTACTCCCCTCCTTGGTCCCCATGAAGCTCTGAACAAAACCTTCTTCAAATCTACAAGCCTAAAACAAAAACTGGGCAAATTCTGTACAGCTACTCCCCAGCCCAGTCTTGGAATAAACTGCCTTTAGATATTAGAAATATCACTCACTCACTTAAATTCAAAGCTGCTATTAAAAACTATCTAACCAGCACATGGATCTGCCACTGTAACTACCCCCCTTGTAGGATCACTCCATACTCCTCTCCTCTCTCTCACCAAATTCCCAATCTTTTTTTCTAGTCACTATCTTACAATGAAAATGTTATCTTTCTATCTACAGCAACTGTTCAGCTCATCTTACTGAAGCTGCTGAAGAACATTTTTCTGAAAAGATTATAGAGCTTGCTTTCCTTGATGTAATAATGTACTGTATATACTCTCGGGGTTTGTTCATTCTTGTACTGCATATATTTATTTCTTCTCTTAATTTTGATGCATCTGTATTTATTTTATACTTGATTTTTGTTCTTCACTTGTTCTTTTTTACTTGATTTTTGTAATTGTGGATCTTTTCTCCCTGGGCCTCTGCCGAAAAAGGGCTTTGGCTCAGCCAGACAGCTTGCTTTCCCTTGATGTAAAAATGTATATACTCTCAGGGGTTGTTAATCTTGTACTGCATATACTTGTTTATTCTCTAAATTTTGATATATCTGTGTTTATTTTACACTTGATTTTTCTGTTTACACATGTTTTGTTTTACTTGATTTTTGTAATTGTGGAGCTTTTCTCCCCAGGTCTCCACTGAAAAAGGGCTTTGGCTCAGCCGGACTAACCCAGTCAACAAATGTCAAATAAATAATAAATAAATAAAATCACACTCCATTCCAGATTCATTTTTTTGAATCTCTTCATGAAAAGAGGAATCGCTTTTTCTTTTACCAGAAACCACCTGATAAGAAGGGTCTATAGCCTGTACGAGACCCTGACCCAGAATTAATAAACTACTCCTGTCCAGTAATACTGCCAAAGAAGAAAATAAATGTTTGGTGTTCTGTTTCTTTTTGACAGGAAAGATGAGGTAGCAGCTTTCCCAGGTATAGGCACAACATTTTGGCTAAGCAGGGGCAGCTTCCCTGGCCCTTATACCAAGACTGACAAAAGTGGCTTTCCCTTGCCTACTAAGGGGAACCCAATAGCCACACAGGATTTGGCTAACTCTGAGCCTATACTGGCTGTATGGACAACAAGAGAGGAATCTGAGGAAAAAGATCAGAGGTCGGAGGAACCAGTTTTTACCACAGCAGTCACTTATCTGCAGCTGAGGCAAATTGCTAGCCTGCTGAGGTGGCAAAAGTTGTTTAGTTAAATTTTTCCTTTTGTAGCTGAATGAAGGACTAACCATGGGACCAGTAGTTTGCTCCATGCTCAAGCTGAAAATGGTGTTTCTTGCCCAGAGAAGCTAAGTAGCACAAGACAGTAACATTTTAAAAATAGTAAAGAGTAACTTTTCCCAGCAAAACATAGTAAAGAGCACTTTAATGCACTTTATCAGCTCTCAAAATTAATTTAAACATTTTTTTCACAGGAAAAAAAAAACAGTTTTAAAATGTTTAAACTTACTTTTAAACTGTTAGAAAATAAAGTGGGCTCCCATTTAAAAGTACAGTAAAGTCACATAACAGTCAATAGAAATACATATTCCTAGCTTAAAATATATTTTTCTGAACAGCCTGCAGAGAAACACTCTCTTCAGAGACAGGAAAGCTATGGGGGGCTTGTGACCCAGACCTGTCCTTTAGTCAACTCAGATCTAGCTAATAGTTTGGGTGCATGTACTATTCCCTTTATCTTTGGAAGCTAGGTAGCTGTTCTAAACTATGCAAGATATAACCCATACGCTTAGGCTTCCACAGCAATTTTCAATATGATGATTATCATAAGTTTTAGTTAGGAAAAATAAGTTTAACTTAGCTTTAACAAGTTTTTCCTCACAAAAGTAAAAAGTATTTCTTGGCAGTTGAAAGTAACTAAAAGTCATATGACAGTTCATTAAAGCACAGAAAAGTAAAGATTCTGTCATAAGATTCTGTCATAAAAATAAATTGTGGAAGGTTTTTTTTTTCTCTGAAAGGAATGTATTTGCCAGTAATGGAGAATTGTTAGCTGACCATCTTTGGACACCCATAAGAGGAGTGCTTTTCAGTGTCAGGAAAGTTCTGAAGGGCTTGGCACTCAAACCACTGTTTTTCTTCAGCTATGCTCAAGCTGTTAACAGTTTGGATGTGTGGAAGGTGTCCTTAAACTTTGGAAGCTGTCCAGCTGTTACATCTTTGGCAGGCTATAACACCATATTGCTAAGACTTCTGCAGCAGCGATCATGCATAAATGATGAATGTAGTTAAGAAAAACAGTTTAATGGGGCCAAATAATATGTCATGTCACTTTATGAGTTTAATATCTGAGAATATAGTAACTATAGTGGTGGGTATATTTAGTACTATGTGAAGATGCAGACTCGTACCTGAAGATTGGAAGACATCTTATGTTGATCCTATTTAATTTAAAGTGGAGGAGATAAGCTAGATGCAGCCAATTATTGTCCAATGTCTTACTTCATCTATAGGGCAGTGCTTTGATTGATGTAAATTACAGTATTTAATAAAGGAAAATATCTATAGATCAAATTTAGATCGTGATCAATATGGATTTATAAAACCCAGATCGACTTTAACATATCACATTACCTTTTGTAATAAGGTCTCAGTCTTAAGAGATCCGGGTAAATGTACATTTATACATCTCAATATAACCAAAGCCTTTGACTCATTACAGCATGATCAAAGTACTGGTTATTCTGGCACTTCCAAGATGGCTGCACACTGAGAAACAGCTTAATTCCACCTCTCCCAGTGTGAAAAAAGAAACTGAAAGATAAAGGCTAGTAATTCTGCCAGCTTTAGTAAAATTCAATTACTAGCTATAACGCACACTGCCTGGATGCCAGCAGAGAAGAAACATATCCTGAAGGAAAATAACGGGAAAAGGTGAAGAGAAAATACTGACTGGGAATAATCTTACAGCTGTTCAGCAAAAAGGCAGTTCAAGCTCCAGCTTGGGTACAAAAGATGGCTTCAGATAATTCAGAGGGAAAAAAAAATCAAATATGCTCAGAGCTGACTAAAGTAAATGAAACATTTAAAGGAGGATATCAACTCAAATAACAAAAGGAAGGAAAAATGGAAAAATATTTAAACAGTTATTCAGATGAACTGATAAAACTGAAAAATCAGATGTCAAAATGAAGAAAAGGCTGGCAGACTATGAAACTGCTCAAGGACAGCTGTTTCTAAAAATGGCAGAGTTAGAGGAGAGAGCACACAGAGAAAACCTGAGATTTTCAACTTCAGCATGTCACCTTACATTTTATATTAAGGTCTCAGTTTGAACAGATCCAGGTAAATGTTGTGTCACTATATATCTCAGATCAACCAAAGCCTTTGACTCATTACAGCATGATCAAAGTACTGGTTATTTTGGCACTTCCAAGGTGGCTGCACACTGAGCAGTAGTTTAATTTAATCTCTTCCACTGTGGAAAAAAAGCTAAAAGATAAGGAATAGTAATTTTGCTAGCTTTAGTAAAATTCAGTTACTGACTAGAAAGTACACTACCTGGATGCCAGCAGGGAGATTTAGAGAGCCTGAAGTAAAATCAGCTAGAAAAGATAAAGAGGAAACAGTGACTTGGAATAATGCTACAGCTGTTCAGCAAAAAGCAGTTCAGGCTCCAGCTTTTGTACAAGATATGGCTTCAGGTAATTTAGATTAAAAAATAAATTAAATACACTCAGAGCTGACTAAAATAAATGAAATATTTAAAGGAGTATATCAACTCAAATAACAAAAGGCTGGAAAAAATAGAAGAATCTTTTAAACAGCTATTCAGATGAACCGATAAAACTGCAAAGATCAGATGTCAAAATGAAGAAAAGGCTGGCAGAGTATGAGACTGCTCAAGAAGAGCTGTTTCTAACAATGGTGGAGTTAGAGGACAGAGCACACAGGGAAAATATGAGATTTTTTATTGTGCAAAAGAAACAAGAAGGAACAGACTGTATTAATTTTATGTAAGCACAAACTAGCAACTGGTCTGGTATTCCACATCAGGAGTTTTTAATTGAAAGGGCACATCATGTGTTTGCTCCAAACTTGGTCATAAAAAAGCAACCAAGATCTGTATTAGTAAAGGTGCTCTCATACCAGCAGAAAAAGTTTACACTGACACAACTATGACAGAAGGGTAAAGTATTAAAAACTGGTGACAGTAGAGTGTTTGTGGAAAATGATTATTCACTGTATATCAGCCATAACAGATGCACATTTATCCTAGCAATTGGGGACTGTTGAGAGGCAAGTGTGAGATTTAAGCTACTGTGTCCAGCTGTCTTCAGAATATTTTTCTTGGAGGGTCACATCCATTTTTTGATGCAGAACAGACTAAAAACAACATACAAAAGTTTGTCCAGCAAAAGTGAGCAACCAAATACAATGGGACTGTGATTCTCATTCTTCTGATAATAAAGCTCATAGAGAGACCTTACCAGTGAAACCTTTTCCAGTGTTCCAAAGGAAAATGTTTGATAGACGGAAAAAAGCACAGGAGTGTCTAAAAGAATCAGAAGTACCTTAGACATGAATTAGAGTCTGGGGTTAGGAGATGGAGATGAAGGGAAAGAAGATCAGCAACAATGCAATTAGTGAATAAATATGAGAGTATAAAGCATTACATTTGTGAAATATTGCTTTACAAGAAAAACTGGAGGAGAAAGCCTGGTCTTTTGTTGATTCTGTTAAACTTGTTGGGTGACTGAAAAGAATATACCCCAAATCATGTCATTAGTGTTTGGAAGGACACTTCTTCTTCTTTCGGCTTTTCCCGGTTAGGGGTCATCACAGTGGATCACCTGTCCGCTCATGATTGGCAGTGGAGTTTTACAGTGTCGAGTTGCCAGCCCGGCGCCCAACTTCCACACACACACACACACACACACACACACACACACACACACACACACACACACACACACACACACACACACACCTACTGCCAGTTTAGAGTGTCCAATCCACCTGCAGCATGTCTTTGGGATATGGGAGGAAACCGGAGCACCTGGAGGAAACCCACACAACCACAGGGAGGACATGCAGACTCCGCACAGATAGCACCCCAGCCGAGGATCGAACCGGAGAACCTCCTGCTGTGAGGCGACAATGTTAACCACTGCACCACCATGGCCGCCCAGTGTTTGGAAGGCCACTAAAAGAAAAAGAAAAAGAAAGTAGCTGTAACCCAAGCTATTTTTCTTTTTAGTGGTATTTGTATAAAATATTTCATGATATAAACTGCATGTTATACAGTAAACCTTTTTCAGTGATTGTTGTATGTGATAAAGATATATGATAAAGTACTATTTTCCCCTTTTTTAGTTTTAAGAAATGCAGGCATTACAGTGTAAAAGGAGTAGAAAGGTTGGCCAAAAGCATGTATGAGTTAATATGCTGTAATCTTGGGCTTTTGGGGTGGGGAATGGGGTATAAAAGTGTTATTGATTACAGTATATGTAGAGCTGAGATGTTTTCACTTGCTTTTGCATATGCGAATGTCTGGATTAATGTCCCTGGCTTAATATAATAACAAGTTCTTTGTGTTAAAGACATGGTCTTTAAAAGGAAGAAAATACTGCAAATGAAATGAAAGGTTTTCCTTTAGCAAATTGATCAGTGTGAATTCAGAAGTCTGCAGTTGTGATCAGCTGTACATTATATTCTTATGTTTCCATGGAGACAAGCTGACTACAGGTGAAGGCAATACATTTTGAGAGTTGTAGACATTGTTTGCTGAAAGAAATGGAAAATTAATGGGTACAAGGGCAAGCAGCTTTGTAAAATATGAAGTTTGAAATTATCAGAAGTGAATAAGAGCTAACAGCTTTCCTTGTACCTAAATACTTCAATGCCTTTACCAGAACAGAGAATAATTTGGTTTTATTTAAAGATAGCCAGTGAACTTTTTCTTAAAGTTAAAAGTTAAAGTTTTCTGAAAACATATAAGCTGTTTTTCACATGTGGGAGGAGAATAAAGATAAAACAAGAATGGACACCAATTAGTATTAGTAGGAACAAGGGCTGTAACATGTGCCTTAGCATGGATAACCTTAATGTTAGGTTAGGTAATACCTGTGTGTGTACAGCAGTCAATTTGGGACAATTGTTCTTATGAGGTAGAAAATAGAAATCAAAGTTTAAACCAACTTTAGAAGTAGTGAATATAGTAACAGTGATAAAAGAACTGGAAATTGAATCTTTAGAAATGGGTAGAACAAATTACATTAAAAAATTGGAATTGTGGAAACGACACATACAGAATATTGTTTTGGAGGAGGATTGGGATTTAATGGAAGGTAGGAATTGAATGCGCTATCTAATGTTTGGCAATGACATAATGATTATACTTGATGTACAATGTTTCCAACTGAAGATATGTCAATATGGTTTGTTTTCATTTATATAAATGTATTATTGTCTATGTCATAAGTGATAATTCAATAAAGATGTTTCTTGTTAAGAAATGTTACTATAAGGAGGGCTAAACTTCATTATTTGAATATGTCCATAGTTTTGTGTGTTAGTTAATAGGTTACAGGGGTGTTCTGGGGTGTTTTTTGATGGGTTTCATTAAAACAAAGTCTTGTAAATGGTGACATAGGTTCAAATGAAGATGACAAGAAATTACGGCATAAATGATCAACCTACTAAACATGAGTGGGTGCATGTAATTCAAAATCTGGAAATAGACATTTAAAAACTGTCATATGTAATAGGTGGGAATAATAACTTATCATAATGGCTACACTATCTGCATTATTTTGTAATGTGTATGGTCTCACAGGTGTAGACAAAAAGATAAGAGTACTGAATTATATTAAGAAATTTAGAGTGCAAAGAGCAATGCTACATGAAACACATTTGGAAAGAAGTGAGTATGTGAATTTGATAAAGAAAGGATTTCAGGATGGATATTCAGCAGAATATCAGAGACATAGCAAAGGGGTAATACTAATTGCTAGAGAAGCTCCGACGGTGATAGAAGAGGGGAAAAAAAGGATAATAGCAGATTTGTGGTAGAAAGGGGCTACTGACAATAGAGGAGAATTATGCTGGGATGTATTTAAATTCTACTTAAAACTGGTATTATGGATCTTAAGAAAATTTTGGGAGAAATAATCAGCTTTCAGAATATTACTTATAGCTGGGGAATGGAACTTGATTTGCAACAGTGAGGATGTATCTGAAAGAACTATAAGGGAAAATATAACAAAAGAGGGTAGATTTCTGAAGAAATTTATGAAACTATTTAGTATGGGAGATGTAAATTCAGTAGTAGGAACGTGGACAGAATTTACATAGTATTCCCCAAAGTACAATAGCTGGGCTAGACTAGACAGAAATTATATTTCACAGGGACATGTACACTGAACTGAAAGCTTCAACACATATCTGATAACTATTTCAGATCATACACCAATAACAACTAAGATGAAAATGCAGGGTAATGAAGTAAAAATGAGACAATGGCAATTCCTCACCTACCTGTTAAAAGAGAGATATTTCATGAATGGATAGTGGAAGTTATTTGAGAGTTATTAGGAAAGATAGAAATGTATTCATAAGTTATAACTAGTGAGGGGGATAAAATGAAAGTGTGGTTTAAAAATACAGTAGAAATAATAGAAAAAGAGATATGGTTAAGAAGTAACAATTATTATTTAAAGGACCTGACAAAGATTAAAGTATTGCAGAATGACTGGAATTTCACAGAACAAGAAAAGGCACAAATGTGGAGTACTAAACAGAAAATAAGGGAGTATCTAGATAATATGCATGAGTTCAGAGAGATTGCTGTTAAGCAATTGTTTTTGATAATAACTCCAGAACGACAACAAAAAAAAATTAGAACAATGACTTATGCAACAGAAAGTAGATAAGGTTATTGCCAAACTTATGGAGCCTACAAAAAGAAAAAATAACCCAGGAGCCTGAAGAGGTATTAGGGATATTTTGGAATGTTATGAACATTTGTATAAAGCAGAGAAATGTGGAAATCAAGAAAGAGCATAAATGGAAATATTTATGGAATACTTAAGTATGCCACTGTTAAAGGTAGATGAGGCTCAACAATTAACAGTCATGATAGGAGCAGATTTGATAAAATGGTGGCATACAATCAATCTGCAAGAAAGTCTCCAGAATAGATGATATTCCTGTGGAAGTTTGGAAGCTGGGAGGGAAGAATGTGATAAAGATCTGGAAGGTTTTGTTTAACTGTATTCTGAAAGGAGGGGAATCAACAACATCCTGGAATAAAGCTGTGGTGGCTGTAAAACCTAAAGACAGTAAAGACCCATCAGACCCAGCTTTATACAGACCCATTTCAATTTTAAACCATGATTATAAAATATTTATGTCTATAATAACTAAAAAAAATGGCAAAGATGTTTCCAAAATTGATAGATATGGATCAATGTGGTTGTGTGTGTGTATGCGGGGGGGGGGGGGGGGGGGCAAACATTTGGCAGCATTAATAAAACAATGATGATCCACAGGGAAGCAGAATGTAAGAAATTGTTGCTGTTGTTGGTGGGTCTTGATGCAGAGAATGCATTCAACACAACAAGCTGAGATTTTATGAGTAGGGCAATGGAAGCATTTGCATTTTCTGATACAATAAAAATGTTGATTAGCAGGATATATAATGGATCATGGGCAAAAATTAAAGTGTTAAGGTTCCTCTTTGATAAATTTTGTCTGAAAAGAAGAACCAGGCAGGGATATCCTCTTTCCCCTTTATTATTTGCATTATGTTTAGAGCTATTAACAAAGAAAATAAGGGACTCAAAATTCACGGATATTATTGGTATGGTAATCATGGAAAGTTGGCTTTATTTGAAGATGATATTATTTTGCACCTGATTAAACCTGAAAAGGACATCTTAGTGTTGTGGAACATTTTGAGACAGTTTTGATTCTTTTCCAGATATAAAATTAATGAAGATGAAAAAAAGGCTATTGCTATAAATTATGTACCACACATGAATTGCTTTAGCAACACCCACATTTATGGAGACACAATAAAAAGAAGTATTTAGAAGTATGGACTAAAAAGGATTTTGTTGTGGCAGCTAAGGGCATGTGGGAAGAGACTAAACAAAAGAGAATACAAAAACTGAGAAACTGGAAGCTCTTGTTTACAGACATGGATAGGAGAAGTTGTTGAAAGCAATTGATAAAAAGCTGAAGTATTTTAATTTGGAAGGGGTACAGGGCAAGGGTCAAGTGAGATAAGTTAATCCTTTAATAGAGCAATGTGGTATATACATAACAGAAGCAGGAAACTATAATTCAAAGTGGAAAGGGATGATGATGAAGTTTTGGGGGTTCAAGAAATATGGTAGGAGAGAGTGGGATTTTGGATGCAGATCCTTAAGAAGAATAACAGCAGCCTGACAAAATATATTCATAAAGTAGCAGAAAGTGGGATTTTGGATGCAGATCCTTAAGAAGAATAACAGCAGCCTGACAAAATATATTCATAAAGTAGCAGAAAGTACTTTAAGAACTAAGCAAACATAAAAATGGAGTAAGGAGATTTTGCTGATAAGGATCATTGCAATTAGGGGTACAGATAATAGGAAAGAGGGGTGAAATTTACTAGAGAAAACTGGCAAAGGGACCAAGGTACTGGGAACAAATAACTAGAAAGGGAAAGGCAATAGAATGGGAAGAGGCCAAGAAGACATTTTGACTGCAGGCTAGAGACTGACTTCCCTATCAGGGATTGATATCACAGTATAGGCAAAGACAAAGGAATAGGGGGATCTTAAGTGAAAGACCTGCTCTGGTATAGTTTTTATTTGAATCTAGAACAGAAGATACTGTTAAAAAGGGATAATTAATAGGGCATATGAAATATGGTACAATAACTATAGGAATCAATCAAAGGAGGTTAGAAAAGATTGGGAAGAGAGACTGGATAAGCAATTCATAAAGAAACAGTGGGAGGACATATGCATGGCTCCCAAATATGCAACAAAGTCTAAAGGATTTAGGATTTTTGCTTGCAAGTGGTTGCATATGTATTTTTATACTCCAAGCAAACTTCAAACAATTTTTCCTTAGGTAAATGGCAAATGCTGATGAGGAAGACAGATATAAGTGGCAAAAAAGAAGTTATGTACTCACCATAATATGTTATGGTAATATTCCATGTTTGTAGTCCATCTTGCCCTTCATTCTTACATATGGGTTCAGAGCCGATTCGGCCGATTACAAAGCTCAAAGTCTCTCAGTTGGCTCGTGGCAAGGTAGGTATTCCACAGTGCACTAGTAAGAATCCCCAGACCTTGTTTGCTGCTAACTATAAGAGTGATAGAAAAGTTATCCACAAGGAACAACAAATATGAAAGGTCTCCAAACAATTTTTCCTTGGGTAAATGGCAAATGCTGATGAGGAAGACAGATATAAGTGGAAAAAAGAAGTTATGTACTCACCATAATATGTTATGGTAATATTCCATGTTTGTAGTCCATCTCGCCCTTCATTCTTACATATGGGTTTGGAGTCGATTCAGCCAATTACAAAGCTTAAAGTCTCTCAGTTGGCTCATGGCAAGGTAGGTATTCCACAGTGCACTAGTAAGAATCCCCAGACCTTGTTTGCTGCTAACTATAAGAGTGATAGAAAAGTTATCCACAAGGAACAACAAATATGAAAGGTCTCCACCCTACCAAAGGCAATACTATCCTGTCTCCAGGTCCTCCAAGTATACATAGACAGGGGTAGGTGGGTGGGTTCATACAAATGAAGGGCGGGATGGACTACAAACATGGAACATTATGGTGAGTACATAACTTCTTTATGTTCTGTAATCCTATCTCACCTTTATTCTTACATATGGGACAGTGTCCCTAGCACCATTTTCTCGGGTGGCTCATGGAAATATACTCCTAAGAAACATGGAACCAAAGGAGGCTGTACCCCTAGAGGTCAAATCCAATTTGTAATAAGTAATAAATGTATGAGGGATAGTCCAAGTTGTTGCTGCACAGGTACTGCCACTTGGGACTCTGGCTTGAAAGGCAGCAGATGTGGATAGGGATCTGGTAGAATGAGCCTTAATTTTAAATGGAAGTTCATTTCCATTGGAAGAGTAGATAAATGAAATACAGTTGGAAATCCAATTAGATGGAGTTACCTTAGAGACTGGCAGACCTATTCTATTTTTGGAAAATGATACGAACAATTGGTCTGATTTTCTAATTTCCTTGATTCTATGTAGATAGAACTGTAACTGTCTGTGAACATCAAGTTGATGAAACTTATATTCTGCACTGTTTGAATGATTAGGAAAAAATACTGGCAATTTGATAGTTTGGTTCAGATTAGACTGAGAGCAAACTTTGGCAGATTAGACTGAGAGCAAACTTTGGGTATGGAAGAAGGGTTTGTATGAAGGGAAACACTGTCTCTATGAAAAATCAAGTAAAGAGGTTTGACTGACAGTGCTTGCAACTCTGACACCTTTCTAGCAGATGTAATAGCTAACTAGAAAGATAGATGGTCTTCCAAGACAGGAACTTCAGTTCACAAGAATGTGTGGGTTCAAAGGGCAGGAAAGTAAGTTTGGACAGAAAAAAAATGTAGATCCCAAGGAGATACAGGTTCCTGAAAGCGAGGTCTTAGCAAGGTAGTGCCTTTAAGGAAGGTTTTACACAATCTATGAGCCATCAGATTAGGCTCATGTTGTCCCAAATGGAAATTGGATATTGCTGCCAGTTGAACTTTAATCATAGCAGCAGCTAATCTCTGATGGAAAATTTCAGTTAGGAATTCTAACACCAAGGGGATGTATGTTGTGTAAGGATCTACATTTTTCTCTTTTGTCCAGATAGAAAATCTTCTCCATTTGCTGGCATGAAGGTTTGTGGGAAGACTTGAGAATATGGGTCACTGCAGGTGAAAAATCATGAAGCCTGACTAGGGATGGAAGTGGAGCAGCCACGCTGTCAGGTTAAGGGTGTGGAGGCAGGGGTGAAGGGAGCCTGACATATGTGTCAAGAGGTCTGGAAATGGGTCCATAGTCCATGGATCGTCTAGGAGATGAGGCCTAAAAAAGGGGAACCAAATCTGACGAGGCCAGTAAGGAGTGATCAGGATCATTCTGCTTCCCAAGGACTTTGCTTTCTGGATCACTTTTGATATGAGTGGAAAGGGGGGAAAAGCATAAAGAAGTCTTGGAGGCCAATTGTGAACAAGTGCATCTCTCGGTGACTGCCCCCGGAGGGGGGGATAAGGGAGAAGTAGCTGCTGCATTTGGCATTGATTGGACTGACAAACAGATTGCAGCAAGGCTGTCCCCATTTTCGGAAAATCTGCTCCGCGATTTTCTGATTCAGAGACCACTCGTGCGGCATCAAGATTGCCCTGCTGAGCTTGTTGCCTATCCCCTGGATATGCATTGCTACAAGAAAGCACTGGGAAGATACCTCCCACTGTCAAACACGAAGAGCCTCTTAACATAGGGGGTAAGATCTTGTTCCTCCTTGCTTGTTCAGATACCATACCACTGACATATTGTCCGATTGGATTGCTATCGTCCCTAGAGAAAGAAAGTCGTGAAGTGCTTGCAACCCCAGTAGAATTGCTCTCATCTCTAGGACATTGATATGCAAGTGAGCCTCATGATCTTGCCATGTGCCTTGCACAGTCCTGCCTAGATAATACCCCCCCACCCTATCTGGGAGGCATCTGTGGTCACAGTAGCAACAGGTTGGTGAGGAAGGAAGGGTGTTCCTGTCGTCAGCTGATTGGGCTGAATCCACCAACGAAGATCCTTTTTGCAAGATGCCATTATCAGAATATGATGACTCAAAGGCAGTTGTTGAAGAGACCATTGGGAGAAGAGTAGCCATTGAAGGATTCACATATGCAGTCTGGCTAGTGGAACTAGAGATATGGTAGAAGCCATGGTCCCTAAAAGTTTCAGCACTGTCTTGGCCTTGAATCTCTGTTGAGGAAGTAAGCTGAATATCTGTTGTTGAGATTTTGAATTCTGTCTGCAGGGAGACGAGCCATCATGGTGACTGTGTCCATTTCTGTGCCTATAAAAGTCACAAATTGAGAGGGTGACAAGGCAGACTTTTCCCAATTTATTGTAATTACTAGCTGGGTGCAGAGTTGGATGGTTGAATCCCTGGCTTGTAGGAGTAGATGCCTGGTGGTGGCGGTCAGGAGCCAATTGTCCAGGTACGGAAACACTTGGAATCCAAGACATCTCAAGTGAGCTGTCACTACCATCATGCATTTGGTGAACACCCTGGGGGCTGTGGTGAGACCAAAGGGCAGAGCATGAAATTGGTAATGACTGGCTCCCAGCTGGAAGTGTAGATGACCCCTCGATGCACTGTCCATTTTGATGTGGTAGTATGCATCTTGGAGGTCTATGGAGCACATCCAGTTGTCTTTCCCTAACAGAGGGAGTATAGACTGCAGGATTACCATTCGGAACTTGGACTTCTTTACTGATTTGTTTAACTTGCTGAGGTCCAAAATGAGCCTCCAGTCCCCTGTTCATTTTGGCACTAAAAGGAATCTGGAGCAAGTTCCGAATCCTATCTGGTCTGTGGGGACGGTTTGAATGACTCTCTTTGAAAGCAACTTTTGAACTTCTATGGTTGCTTGATCCCTGTGATTGGGTGGAACATCTGGGATCTTCTTAGGGGTGTGAGGTGGAAGAAAGAAGGGTATGGAGTATCCTCTAGTGATTATTCTTTGCACCCACTTGTCTTGGGTGATGTTGAGCCAGGCTTCTGGATACAAAGATAAGCAACACCCGACTGGCTCCAGAGAAGCACAGCTGGGCCCCACATCAGGAGCGCTGATAGAGATGACCACAAAAGGAATCGCGGCCACCCTGGTTTTGTAGACCTCCCCCCTGTCTCTAGGGCAATGTCTATCATTAGCATCCTTCTCTGCCTCTGAAGGAGGAATCACTCTGTGCATCCGGGAGAAATCTCTGGGACTTCTTGAACCACATTTTACTGCCCTTCTGACCCTTAGGGTATGGTCTAGAAGGGACGGTAAAACGTACTCCCACGGCAGAGATAGTTTTCCCTTCCTGTTCACACCTGATGAGTGTATCTTTTACCTTTGGTCCAAACAAAGAGGAACTGTTGAAGGGGGCACTGGTAAAAGTAGATTTGATGGGCTCCACAAAATTACATAAGTGCATTTAGGAGAGTCTCCTAAGGGACACTCCTGAACCAGCTGCCCTACTCGCTTCATCTGCTGCATAGGATAGCAGCCTCATGGAGGAGTTAACAATGGAGTTTAAGGTGGACAAATGAGCAGTAACCTTCTCCTGGACTCCTTCAGTTGATGTACCTTGCAGAGTATCTGTTAACTCCTTGAGGAGATCTCTCTGAAGCCTATTAAAATGTGTGAGATAATTCAGCGATCTGAGAGTAAAAGCCACTGAAGAGACATTCCCGTATCTATCCATCGTTTGAGACTCCTTGTTCGGTGGATGGACAGATGTAGAAGTCTCTGTTAGTTCCTTCTATGTGGCTGCCGCCACCACCATGGCATCTACAGGCACACCTTTGGTCAAGAACTCTTTCTCCTTGGGGGCAGAGAGAAATTTGTTGGGTCTTCTGGGGACTGGTTCCATGGCATCAGGAGTTTCCCACACCTTTCAACTAACTAGGTCCAGGAGCTCATCAAAAGGTGGAGACACCCAAGAGGCTGAAGGTTGAGACCCGAAAGCCTTCAGGTACACTGACTCCTCATCAGAAGGTGTGACAGTGGGCCAGTCACCTCTCTGCTTCAGGATATCTAAGATATCTACAAAGGAGATATCATCAGAGGACGACCTAGGGGAACCATCTGACTCCTCAAGGTCAGTGTCCGAGGTGATAGACTCATCTGGGGAGTCTACATGCTTCTTCTTGCATGTCCTCTTCCGAGGAGGCTCTTCAGAAGGGTATTCTAGGAAGGTCTCGGAAGACTGGGGGCCACCCAACAAGGGCTCCTGAGGCAGTGGGTCTCTGCTGTCAATAGAGATAGATGGTGCTGAGACAGAGGTTGGTGCTTGAGAGGGAAGAGCATTGGTACCCTTGTGCGGAGCTGACAACCGAGACAGCATGCTCCTCATCATCTCCAATGCAGAATTCTCTGGCTCCGAGGACAGCCCTGTTTCCGAGGAAATGGAGGTAGTCCTCGGCTCCAAAACAATCGGCTCTGAGATGGATGTAGGGTCTGAGGTCATCCTAGCTGACACACTGAGAGGTAGGCTCAGCACTGAAGAGGTTTGGGTCAAGCGTCCCTGTCGGGGCCGACTGGAGAGCTTCGGCTCCAAGACACCAAGGAAGGGCGCTGAAGGTGTCTGAATGGAACTCAGCTCTGAGACAGACACAAGGGGTGCTGGAACCGAGGGTTCCACAACAAGTGGCACTGAAAACTCCGGCTCTGAAAGACCAGCATGGCTCGGAGGAGGAACAGCAATAGGGAGAATGGTCTTAGATGGCTCCGGAACTGACTGGGTTGGAGTCAGCAACAATTTTGTTAAAGCAGACGACTTCAAAAGTATAAGCACTACTCTCTCTACATCCTCTTCCGAAAGGCTCTTGGAGGATCTGGATGACAGGGTAGGTGACCTAGATCTGTGTAATATGGGAGATCGTAAAGTTGGGGAGACCGGCAATAGCTCTCTGGACTGGCTCAGATTCAATTTCTCAGTTGTTGGCTCTGAAAGACTTTGGGCCGATACTGCAGTGTGAATATCGATAACCTTGACTGACTCTGAGGACAGTGGAGCTGAAGAGGTAGAAGGCTTATCCAATTTTAATACTTTCTGAGGAGGTTCAGACAAAATAGTCAGTGCAGAAGAATGCCTCTTTGCCGACTTGACCTTTTCTTTCTTTGTAGAGGAAGACTTAGAGGATGATGATGAGCTGGCTAAATCCTCCTTGAAGGAAGGCTTAAGGAGACCTTTCAGTATTCATTTGTTCTTCCTTTCTTGGAGAACTCTGAAACTGAATGAGTGACAGAAGAACAAGTTTCCTGAAGATGAATGGCTCCGAGGCAGTAAACACAATTACTATTCCCATCAGTGATTGACATTTTTTGGGAGCACTTAAGGAACTTTTTAAAACCCGAAGGTTTATGATCTTTGGACTCCTTAGACATGGTTAGTAAAAGCAGAACTCTATCAAAAACAGAAGAGAGGACAAGGTCCTCTAACTTAAATGGGCCTAGCCCCGCTACGAGAAACTCACACAAAGATGAGCAAAAAACAGAGAACTAGGTCCTCTAACTTAAACGGGCCTAGCCCTGTTGTGGAAAGAACACAAGAAAAGTTTAATAGAGGACAAGCTCCTCTAACTTAAACAGACCTGCTGCTAAGAAAACAGAAAGAAGCAAAGTCAGAAAGTACCACAAAATGTAAAATTTAAACAATTAGACTAGAAACTAGCCAATAAGATAGTAAACAACACTGCACACAAATACTATTCTATTGAAATACAACATAAGAGAACAAGATCCTAACACAAATGTGGACCTAGGCTAATAAGAAACTATCAAAAAACTAGCACACAGAAGGGATACCACTCAGAGAACAAACACAGCCTAGAGACGGCTCACAAGTTCTCAGCAATAACTACAGAAAAATAGCAAAAAACACACTACTATTTAGTACCTATGAAAACTATTACTAAAAACTATGTAAACTAAAAAGAATTATGTACTCACCATAACATTCCATGTGAGTTGTTTCTCTCGTCTTTATTCTCACTGATGGGTTTGGTGCCTATCCCCGGCTCCAACACGGCCGATAGCAAAGCTCAAGGTTTGCCAATAGCTCCTTATCCCATGATGCACTGCTGGAATTACCTCAGATATTGTTTGCTGCGTGTATATAAACCTCTGTAAGGGGAGCATTCCCCAAGAAGGAAGAAGAAGTATTGAACAACCAGGATGATACTGAGGGGGATGGACGGAGGGACGTGAGAATAAAGGTGAGATAAACAGCTCACATGGAACGCTATGGTGAGTACATAACTTCTTTATGTGAAGTTGTTAAATCTCACTGTTTATTCTCACTGATGGGTAGCGTCCCTAGCACCCATAATCCTGGGTGGCTCACGGGAGTACATTTTTCAGGACCATAGAACCAAAGGAAGACCTGTCCCTGGAAGCCTTATCTACTTTGCAATGAGTGATAAAGATATGAGACGTAGACCAAGTGGCTGCAGCACAAATCTTATCAAGGGGTAATTTAGCTTGAAAGGCAGAAGATGTAGAAATGGCTGTGGTTGAATGAGCCTTTGCTTTATGTGGGAAAGGTATGTTAGCATTTGCATGAACAAATGAGATACAATCCGATAACCATTTTGAAAGGGCTGTTTTAGCCACTGGTCTACCTTTTCTGGCGTCAGAAAAGGATACAAAGAGTTGATCTGATTTTCTAATATCCTTAGTTTTATCAAGATAAAATCTAAGCTGTCTGTGTACATCAAGTTTGTGCAGCATGTATTCCAATTTGTAGGAATGGTTGGGAAAAAAGACTGGAAAATCAATGACCTGATTGATATTAGACTCAGAACAGACTTTAGGCAAAAAGGAAGGGTTTGTTCTGAGAGATACTCTATCAGCATGGAAAATCATATAAGGAGGTCTGATAGATAATGCTTGAAGTTCTGACACTCTGTGGGCAGAAGTAATGGCCACTAGAAAAATAGTTTTCCAGGACAAAAATTTGAGATCACAAGATGATGCTGGTTTGAAGGGGGGAAGAATTATTTGAGACAGCATAAAATTCAAATTCCAGGGAGAATAAGGGATTTTGACAGGAGGTCTCATGTGAAAAACACCTTTGAGAAAAATCTTAGATGACTTATGGGCCATAATATTTAACCCATCGAATCCAAGGTGGAAATTTGATATGGCGGCTAACTGAACCCGGACTGTGGCAGCTGCTGCTCCTTCCTTAAAAATCATTGTCAAAAAGTCTAAAATGGATGACAAAGGAGCTCGGAAAGGGTCAATTTTTTGTATACTGGACCAAATGGAGAATCTTTTCCACTTACTGCAATATAGTTTTCTGGTGGATGGCTTATGAGAAGAGAATAGAATTTGTCTTGTGTCATCTGAGAGTGAATGAAGCCTGGCTATTTGGGGAAGTGGATCAGCCAAGCAGTAAGCTTTAGAGACTGCAATGAAGGATGGAGGTCCCCTGATGGGTGTATCTGGAGGTCTGGAACTGGGTCCAGGATCCATGGATCCTCCCGCAGATGATGGCGAAGAAAAGGGAACCAAATCTGTTGAGGCCGATGGGGGGCTATGAGGATAACAGTCCTTCCCAGCGATTTTGCTTTCTGTAAAAACCTGGGTATCAATGGAATTGGTAGGAATGCATATAGGAGACCCACAGGCCAATCGTGTATGAGTGTGTCTCTCAGGGGATGTCCCGGAGATGGTATTAGCGCAAAGTAGCTTCTGCATTTGGTATTGATGTGACTGGCAAAGAGGTCACAGCAAGGCTGGCCCCATTTGCAGAAAATCAAGTCCACAACGTGTTGGTTGAGAGACCGCTTATGAGACAACAGGATTGCCTGCTCAGCTTGTCTACTATCGCATTGGATTTCCCCGGGATGTGCGTTGCTAACAGAAAATGCTGGGATGACACAGCCCATTGCCATACCCTGAGGGCTTCTCGACAAAGGGGATAAGACTTGGTTCTGCCCTTTTTGCTCAAGTACCAGACCACTGACATGTTGTCTGTCTGAATTGCAATTGTCCCTAGAGGAAGAGAGTCCTGAAAGTACTGCAATGCCAGAAGTACTGCTCTCAACTCCAGAAGATTGATATGCAGATGTGACTCTTGATTCATCCATGTGCCTTGGGCAGTCTTTCCCTGAAAAGGCCCCCCCCCCACCCTATCAGGAAAGCATCCTTGGTCACAGTGGCTACTAGGGGGGGAAGCACAAAAGGTCTTCCTATTGTGACATAAAGAGACGTCAACCACCACCGAAGGTTTCTCTTGCAAGAATTTGTGATGAGGATCATATGGTTCATTGGTAATGTCTGGTAAGACCATTGAACGAACAGGAGCCATTGAAGAATTTGCATATGCATCCTTGCAAGTGGAATGGCTAGAACTGCTGCCACCATCAAACCTAGTACCTTCAAGACCTCTGCGGCTGTAGCTCTGTTCTTTGACACCAATGAGTTGACGTGTTGGTGAAGAAGTGAGACCCTTTAGACTGGAAGATGTAGAGTGGTGGTTGAGGTATCTAACTCTGCTCCTATAAAGACAGTATGCTGCGATGGCAACAAGGCAGATTTTTCAAAGTTGACTATAATGCCTAAGTGGTGGCAGTGTGTCAGAGTAGATTGTGTTGCCTGAATCAATTGATGCCTGGTAGTAGCGGTGAGGTGCCAATTGTGTAGATATGGAAATTGGAATTCTAGATGCCTCAGGTGAGCCGTGGCCACTGCCGTGCATTTGAACACTCTAGGGGCTGTAGTGAGACCAAAGGGCAGGGCTCAAAACTGGTAGTGATTGGCTCCCAGCCAGAAACGCAGGTGATCTCTGGAGCATCTGTCCATCTTTATGTGGTAGTACGTGTCCTTGAGATCGATGGAGCACATCCAATTGCCTTTCCCTAGAAAGGGAAGAATGGCCTGAAGTGTGACCATTCAGAACTTCTCTTTTTTTACAAATTGGTTGAGTCTGCTGAGGTCCAAGATAAGTCTCCAGTCCCCTGTTTTCTTTGGAACCAAAAAGAATATTGAGTAAGTTCCGAATCCAACTTGGTCTGCTGGGACTGGTTGGATGACTCTTTTTTTCTAGCAACTTGCGGGCCTCTATAGTTGCTTTTTCCCTGAGACTGGGTGGAACATCCGGAATTCTGTTTACAGGAGTGGGAGGGGAAGAGAACGGCATGAAATCCCCTCTGGAAATGATGCTTTGTACGCAGGTATCGGACGTTATGCTTAGCCAGGCTTCTGGGTACAAAGATAAGCAACCCCCAACTGCCTCCAGAGCTGGACAGCCGGGTGTCCTTTCAGGAGCACTGGTAGGGCTGACCAGAGAACTGGCCTCTGTCACCCTGCTGTTGTGGACCCCCCCCCCCGTCACGTGGGCGGCATCTTCCATTATAACCCCCTCCTCTGCCTCTAGAGGGGGTTTCTCCACGTGTGTCCTGAAAGGCTCCCCAGGAACCACACTTTTCCGCCCTTAGGGCCCTTGGGATAGGGCTGAGTAGGGGTAGAAAAATGGACTCCAACGGCAGATAGAGTCTTGCCTTCCTGCTCACACCTGGTTAGAGTTTCCTTTACCTTGGGCCCAAACAGGGATGAGCCATTAAATGGGGTGTTGATAAAGGAAGACTTGAAAGGCTCCGAAAGGAACAGAGATGCATCCAGGCTTGTCTACACAGAGCAATGCCTGAACTAGCAGCTCTACTCGAACCATCAGCTGCGTAAGATATGAGACACATGGGCAAGTTCACAATCGAGTTTAGGGTAGCGAGCTGTGTGTTAAAGTCAGCAACCCCTGCAGCTATTGTACCCTGGAGAGTATCTCCTAGCTCTTTCAGGAGATCTCTTTGTAGTCTTGTAAAATGGGTTAAATAGTTCAGTGATTGAAGGGAAAAGGTCGCTGAACTAAACATGCATTTCCCATATCTATCCATGATCCTAGAATCTCTGTTAGGAGGATAGATAGATGAGGACATCTCAGACGTTTCCATTTTGGTGGCAGCAGCCACCACCATGGCATCAACAGGCACTCCCTTAGTCAAAAAGTCTTTGTCCACTGGGGCAGAGATGAACTTATTTGGCTTCTGAGGGACAGGTTCCATGGCCTCTGGAGACTCCCACGCCTTACGAGAGATCAGCTCCATGAGCTCATCGTAAGGCAGAAACACACAAGAAGTGGAAGGCTGAGACCTGAAAGCCTTCAAGAGCACTGACTCATCTTCAGTAGGGCTTTTGGACTGCCAACCACCCCTCTGTTTAAGGATCTCTAATATCTTCGCAAAGGAGATATCCTCAGAGGGGGATCGAGGGGACCCTTCTGACTCATCCAAGTCAGTGTCAGATGTCAAAGACTCCTGTAGGGAGTCCAAGTGCCTCCTTTTGCACCATCTCTTCCTGGGTACCTCCTCAGTGGGGGGATCTGGGGAGGTCTCAGAAGAGCAGGGGGCACCCTGTGGGGCTACTTGAGGCTCAGGGTCTCTATGCTTGGGTGGACCGGTAGAAGTAGGAGCGGGCACATGCACTTGAGTAGAGGAGGAAGCCAGACCTGATGCTGATGATGTCTTTGGAGACAGGACTCTCCTCATGGCATCGAATGCACCATGGATTGGATGGGAAGGGGTAGACAGATCCGAAGGGACTGTCCAATCCTCCCACACCAAGGCCATGGGCTCCGAGCCCGAGGTAGGAGCCGAGCTCATCCAAGCCGAAGCCCCAAGAGGAATAGTTGGCACCGACAAATCGGTATGACTATCCTCCTCGGACCTGACAGGAGAGTGTTGGCTCCTAGAGTCCCCAGTCGGTGTCGAGGACATCCGAGTAGATGGAACCGATAACACAGGAGCAGGTCTTGGCTCCACAGGCTCAACAAACATTGAGTAGGACTCCTTTGGCTCTGAAAGTCCAGTACGGCTTGGAGGAGGAGTAGTCAAGTCTGGGTTAATGGTCTTCAGCTCCGACGCCTTCTTCAGAGCCGTCAACAATTTGGCAAGGCCTGGTGCCCGTAAAAGCTTCTGCACCAACCGGTCCATATCCAGATTTGAGAGGCTGACAGAAGACTTTGAGGATTGTACCGAGGGTGCTGATTGGAGCAGAGGAGATGAGAGAATCTCAGAAACCAGCTCCAAAGCTGTGAGCTGGCTCCAAACAGAAGGGACACTCGGTTCCGAGGATAGTGGAACCGATGACCCTACACCCTCCATTTTTTTAGCCTTTTTCGATACTTGAGTCACCTCAAGACTTGGAAGACTTTGAGGATCTACTAGCACCATCCTGGTCACCCAGTGCTTCAGAGAAAGGGTGCTGAAGTAAACCCCTATCCAATAACTTCCTCCTTCTCTCTAAAAATACCCTGGAAGAGAAGGAGTGACAGATACTACAAGAGTCTTGGAGATGCAAAGCCCCCAGACAATAAACACACTGAACATGCCCATCAGTGACTGACATTTTTTGTCCACAATCCGGACATTTTTTGAAGCCAGATTTAGGATGTGGCTTCTCTTTCTCATCAGACATCTCTATTATCAATTTAAACAATTTTAAACAATTGAAACAACACACTCAAGAAATTATCTATCAAAGTAATCCTAAGAATGTGGTTAAATAAAAGGCCAACTATTAGGCCAACACTATAGAAAAAAAAAACAAGCCAACACAGGGCCCTTATCTAAAACTAAATCTAATTCTAAAACTATATAGATTTTATATATATATATATATATATATATATATGGATCTACCTCACTTGGTCGACATTTCATATGATCGAATATTCATTTGGTCGACAGTTCATTTGATCGACAAGCATTTTAAGTGGGGGGCTTCGCCCCCCCACACCCCCCAATGATGGGGACTGTGCCCCCCACATCCCCCCAACTATATATATCAACTCCAGGGTTGCACAACATTGGGGAAGGGGGCAAATGCTTGTCGATCAAATGAAATGTCGACCAAATGAACTGTCAATCAAATGAAATGTCAACCAAGTCAATATATATATATATATATATATATATATATATATATATATATATATATATATATATATATATATATATATATATATATATATATATATATATCAAGTCAAGAAAAAAAGTTTTTAAACTTGCAAATAGATGAATCTATCGATTAATATTGGTCCGAGCTATCTGGAACAATGAGATCTGTGCCGTGGCAAACTAGATCTGAGGTAATTCCAGCACTACATCATGGGATAAGGGGCTTGGTCTTGAGCTACTGGCAAACCTTGAGCTTTGCTATCGGCCATGTCGGAGCCGAGGATTGGCTCCGAACCCATTAGTGAGAATAAACGGCAAGATTTAACAACTTCACATGTTATGTTATATGCAGAAATATCGATAATAACTACAATAGCAATGAAAATATCCATCTGAGCCACAGCCAAGCAAGAAGCACTTCTAAACTCGTAGACGTGGCAAACGAGATCTAGGGATTCTTACTAGTGCACTATGGGATACCTACCTTGCCATGAGCCAACTGAGAGACTTTGAGCTTTGTAATCGGCCGAGTTGGAGCCGAGGATCGGCTCTGAACCCATATGTTAGAATGAAGGCGAGACAGGACTACAGAGCATAATATGTTTTGGGACTGTAATGAGTTGACAGACTTTAAAAATTCCCTACAGAGTACTCTGTCAGAAATATTGAATAAACGAATAACTGTAACTGAGAAAATTATTTTTTTGAGCTGGAATGCAGGATCTGAATTGCCTAGACATAATATGGCCTTGTCAAGGTTAATTCTGATGCCTGTTAACAAAGCAGTTACTAGAAAATGGAAATCAAAGTCTAAACTAACTGTATTGGAAGTATTAAATATTGTAACAGAGGTAAAAAATGGAGATGGGAACTTTAAAAAAGGGTAGGAGCACATTTCATAGAAAAAAAAAATTGAAAATTGTGGGAATAGTAGATGCAAAATAATATTTTGGAGGAGGAGTGAGGTTTAAGTGAAGGTAGGAATTGAACAATTTATGTAATGATGGATTGATGATAATTATACAAAAATATATGTGATGTATAATGTTTGTAACTAGGAGCATGTCAATATGGTTTGTTTTCTTTTGTATAAATGTATGTTTGCGTACGTCTTAAGTGATAATCCAATAAAGATTTTAAAAAAGTAGTGGATATTTTCAAAGGTTGAGGTATATGATTACATATTAAGGAGGATAGCAACTTGATCATTGGATTGTCAGTAATGTGCTATCTTACAAAGTACTAGTATGATCAGGAGGACAGTATATAAGGGAGTACCTCGAGGTTCAATATTAGGACCTATACTTTTTACCACAGTATGCTCTGAAATCCCAAGATTACATTTTGGTTATGCAAATATGCTGACAACTGTAAGGTGTGTGTGGGGGGGGTGGCAAAGATTAATGATCCTAATGATGTTTATGACTTAAGTATGTATCTTACAAGTTTAAATGAGTGAGCTACCAGGGTGGGATTACTAATCAGTCTTACAAAAAGTAAAGTAGTTAGGTTTGGTGAACATAATCTAAAGATAATGATGGTAACTACCAGACTTGAAATAGCTGATTATGTGAAAGATCTATGTACTTTAGTGGGATGTGACCTGACATTTAAGTACCATACACAGATAGGACTAATACAGAACACAGTAGAAACCAGGGATTCTATTGTACCTAAAGCATTATTTATACCTCTTCCCAGGCCATTAATAGAGTATAATCTGATGTTCTGACAGCTGACAAAGTCAGGTATTGGAAATATAGAAACTGTTCAAAGATATTTTAAGAAAAGAATAAAGAACATCTGGCATATTTAGATAGACTTAAATAGATAGTATACTACCAGACTTGTTATGGGAAAACTGTGTTTGGGTTTTAAGACTGCAATTAATAAAAAACTTGAAAGAATTTGAATTGACCTTGAATAAAACCTATCCAATAATCAGGGATCCTGGATTTTCCTATGTAACGAATCATAATAGGGCCATGAAGATGAATAAATTCATAACTCAACCAGTAACAATTACAGAATCATGCTCACTAAGCATGTTTAAAGCTTGAATGGACAAGCACATGGGAGACAAGTACAAATATGGGCTTCAGGAGAATGCAAGAGTAATGTCTAACACTGGTATTATCCATGAAACTATGAAACTATGGTGAGTTAAAATTTTGTCATCTATGGACCACTGCTGTCTGAACTATGACACTAAATTTTTGCAACTGTATAACAAACTACAAACCACCTGTAAATGGAACTTCCACACAGTTTGACAGACGGCCCCTAGAATGACCATCCTAAAAATTATATGTCAAATTCTAACTCATTACAATTTATAAACCTGCACAATAGTTATTTAAATTGCTTGAGGATAAAATGATAAAAGAACATTGTTTTCCTTATATCAAATCTGTTCTGCAAAAACAACTTCTGTAGAGTACAGTTCCAATGTACCATATATGGAGAATCAGTACATGAACGAAGACTGCCAATTAGTTTGACTTGCATTTAAAATGCTATTTCTCATTTCACATTGACATTTATGGAATGAGTTTTATAATGGCAGATTGACAGCAAACTCCCTAAAATAAGTCCTGGAAAAAACACATACTAGTATTCTACACACTCTACTTACATAGTTGCTATAGAAAAGAAACATATGTCTGCTTATTACTATATATCTTCATTAGAGGCATAGCTATGGTGAGGCAAAGTGGACAGCTACCCTAAGTGCATTGTGTTAAGAGGCATGATCAGTATATGTCAATCAGGCAATAATGCAATATCAGCATTCAGAAATGAATGCTGATACTGCATGTGCAGTCACAGTTGAAGCTCTTTGGTGCTTTGCGGTGAGGTATTTATTTATTCTGTTTAATTTACATTTGTTGACCTGGATAGACTAACTGAGCCATGCCTATTTTCAATGGAGGCCTGAGAAGAAAAACTGCAGGAATCTTACTTAAAGCAATATACTTAAATACTGCTTGCACATGAACTGGTATAGAACTGCATGTGAAGCATAACTGTTACTCTTGAAAAAAAGGCTGATTTAATATCAGAACTATATGCTTGCTTACCTAGCTTGCCAATATCACTAACAAATGATGGAGAAAGGTGTCATAGGAAAGAATTGAGCAAATAACCACAGGGTAAGTTACTTTTATCCACAAACATTCCCTACCAATAGCCACCAGTCATAACCACTTTCAAGTATACTTCATGTGACTGAAAAGAAACAAATTAGAAGTTATGTACCTACCATAACGTTCCATGTTAGTTGTCTTCTCTTGCCTTCTTTCTTGCTGGATGGGTTCGGAGCCAATCCTCAGCTCCGACTCAGCACTTGCTAAGCTCGAGAGCTAATTTTACCAGCTCAAGGCAACCCTATATCCCATGATGCAAGGCAGAGACTACCCAGATCTCGTTTGGTAGCTAAAGAAAATAGTAATATTTTCTTCCAACTGAAGAGGAGGAAGAAAAATAACAATACTAAATGACATCATAATCCTCTAGAAAGGATCAACCTAATCTAGTGACACTAGAAGCTGAACAGCTAGAAAAAGGAATAAAACCTCTTAATAGAAGATGCATAATCTTCTCGGTCTGACCAGGCTAGGGGGATGTTTGGCGGGACGCAAGAAAGACAGCGAGAGAAGACAACTAACATGGAACGTTATGGTAGGTACATAACTTCTAAATGTTAAGTTGTCAATCTCGCCTTCATTCTTGCTGGATGGGACCGCATCCCTAGCACCTCTATCCTGGGTGGCTAAATGGAACAGACTCTTGAGAACGGTGGAACCAAAATTCGCTCTGTCTCTGGAGGCCAAGTCTAATTTGTAATGTGAAACAAAGGTATGAGGAGAGGCCCATGTGGCTGCTGCACAAATAGTGTCTATTGGAAGTCTAGCTTGAAAAGCTGTCGATGTAGCTAGAGCTCTGGTAGAATGGGCTTTTGGCTTAGAAGTCAACTCTTTGCCTCTGAGCTGATAAATGTAAGTGATCACAGAAGACGGCCATCTAGATAAAGTTACCTTGGAAACTGGAAGGCCTTTCCTGTTCTCTGCATAGGATAGAAACAGTTGATCAGATTTCCTAAAAAGTTTAGTTTTGTCCAGATAATATCTGAGCTGGCGGTGAACATCAAGACAATGTAACTTTTGTTCCGCTCTATCAGAATAATTCGGGAAAAACACTGGAAGATCAATGGATTGATTTAGGTTCGTCTGCGATGCCACTTTTGGTAAGAAAGACGGATTAGTCCTTAGAGATACCCTATCTTTGTGGAATATTAAATAGGGAGGATGAATGCAGAGAGCATGAAGCTCAGATACTCTCCTGGCAGAAGTAATGGCGACTAGAAAAAGTGTCTTCCAAGAAAGAAATTTCAAAGAACAGACAGCTGCAGGTTCGAAAGGGGGAAGAATCAAGGATGTTAAAATTAAATTTAGATCCCACTGTGGTGGGGGGTCTCTAATCGGAGGTTTAAGTAAAAAGATACCTCGAAGGAATGCCTTGCAAAGTTTATGTGACATAATGTTGTGGTCCAAAAGGCCTATATGAAAATTTGAAATGGCTGCCAGTTGAACTTTCACTGTGGAAGAAGAGGATCCTGAATGAAAAATCTCAGCTAGGAAGTCCAATACCAAATGAATTGGAGCAGTATAGGGGTCTATGTTTCTAGCTTTTGCCCAGAAAGAGAAACGTCGCCATTTACCAGTGTAAATCTTTCTGGTAGAAGATTTTAGGGAAGCTACTATGATATCCCGGACGGGATTAGAAATCATAGGAAGCCTGGCTAAGGATGGAAGTGGAGCAACCAAGCAGTGAGGTTGAGAGAAGGTATGGGTTGGTGCAGTTGACCCGACTGGTGGGTCAGAAGATCTGGAACCGGGTCCAGATGCCATGGCTGTACCAAGAGATAATGATGTAGGAACGGAAACCATATCTGTTGAGGCCAATAAGGGGCAATGAGAATCAACTTGGCTCTCAAGGCGGTTGCTTTCTGAATTAGCTGAGGTATCAGTGGAAAGGGGGGAAATGCATAAAGAAGTCCCCGGGGCCAATCTTGGGTTAGAGCGTCTCTGGGGGGATGGCCTGGAAGGGGGAAGAGAGAGAAAAAGTCTGGGCATTTGCTGTTTTGAGGTGTAGCGAAAAGGTCGCAGCAAGGAAGGCCCCACTTCTGAAAAATCTCTTCCGTCACTGATTGTTTGAGACACCACTCGTGAGGCATGAGAATAGCTCTGCTCAATCTGTCCGCTATGATGTTGGATTTCCCGGGGATATGCGCTACTATCAGAAACTGCTGAGAAGAGATTGTCCATTGCCAAAGTCTGAGAGCCTCTCGACACAGTGGATAGGACTTGGTTCCGCCCTGTTTGTTGATATACCACACTACGGACATATTGTCCGTTTGGATTGCAATAGTTCCCAGGGGAAGAGAGTCATTGAGGGCTTGCAATGTTAAAAGCACTGCTCTCATCTCCAGGACATTTATGTGCAGATGGTATTCGAAAGGTTGCCAAGTGCCATGGACCATTCTGCCCTGATAATGCCCCCCCCACCCGATCAGGGAGGCATCCAATGTAACCGTGGCAACCGGGGCAGGAGGAACAAAAGGTCTGCCCTGATGGACTTGAGGGGATGATATCCACCAGGTCAGATGCCTTTTGCAAGTTGGAGTTACTATGATCTCATGACACATGGGAAGTTGTTGAAAAGACCATTGGGCGAATAGCATCCATTGTAGAAGACGCATGTAAAAGCGGGCAAGGGGAAGAAGTGTTATGGCGGCCGCCATAAGACCCAATACCTTCAGAGCAAATCTGGCCTGAATTCTGTTGCTGAGAAGAATCACCTGGATGTGTCTTTGAATGTCCAAGATCCTTTGGTCTGTTAACTTTGCTGAAAGTTGTACAGTGTCCAATTTTGCGCCTATAAAAGTAATAGATTGACAAGGCGACAAGGCAGATTTTTCGAAATTTATAGAAATCCCTAGCCCTCTGCAAATGTAAATGGTGTAATCTCTGGCTTGGAGAAGTTGATGCCTGGTGGTGGCAGTGAGGAGCCAGTCATCTAGATATGGAAACAGCTGGAATCCTTGACGTCTCAGGTGAGCCGTAACCACTGCCATACATTTGGTGAACACGCTGGGGGCTGTAGTGAGTCCAAAGGGCAGGGATCTGAATTGGAAGTGACTGGTCCCCAGCCGAAAGCGGAGAAATCTTCTGGCGCATCTGTGAATTTTTATGTGATAGTACGCATCCTGAAGATCTATCGAGCACATCCAATTGTCCTTGCCCAGAAAGGGTAGAATGGACTGAAGCGTGGCCATCCGGAATCTTGATTTCTTTGCAAACTTGTTTAGTTTGCTCAGATCTAATATTGGTCTCCAGTCCCCTGTCTTTTTTGGAACTAAAAAGAACCTTGAGTAGATTCCGGATCCTATTTGGTCCGCTGGGACTGGCTGGATGGCTCTTTTTACTAGCAGTTTTGATATTTCTAGTACTGCTAGTTCCCTTAGACCGGGTGGAACGTCTGGAAGGGTTCCCTTTTGCTGAACTGGGGTTTGAATAAAGGGAATTTTGTAACCCTCGGATATAATCGACTGTACCCATTTGTCTTGAGAAAGGGAAAGCCAGGCTATTGGGTACAGCGATAATTTTCCCCTGACTGCCTTCGAAAGCAGACAATCGGGCAACATCTCAGGGATGCTGGAAGGGTTTGTCAGAAAGAGGCTCTCTGCTACCATGATTCTGTGGACCCCCTCTGCCCCTAGGGTGGTGTCTATTATTGTTACCCCCTCTGCCTCTGGGGGTAAACTGACTTCGTGCATCAGGCGTGACTCCTTGAGATTTGCGGAACCACATTTTCCCTCCCTTCTGTCCTTTGGGGTAAGGTCTTGAAGGGGTGGAGAAACGGACTCCTACGGCAGAAAGAGTCTTGCCATCTTGTTCGCATCTAGTCAAAGTGTCTTTCACTTGAGGTCCGAACAAGGTTGAACCATCAAAAGGGGAGTTTGTGAAGGACGCCTTGAAGGGGTCTGCAAAATTACAAAGCCGCATCCAGGACTGATGCCTTAAAGCCACTCCTGTGCCTGCGGCCCTACTCGCTCCATCGGCTGCATAAGAAATGAGCCGCATAGAGTAGTTAACAATGGAGTTAAGGATTCCTAGCTGTGAGCTAATCTTATCCTGAGACCCAGCAGCTGACGGATCCTGTAAAACTTCTCCCAATTCTTTAAGAACATCTCTTTGAAGGCGGGTGAAGTGGCACAAGCAGTTCAGCGATCTCATGGCAAAAGTCACTGAAGAAAAAATCCGCTTGCCGTACCTGTCCATAGTCCTAGAATCCTTGTTAGGAGGATGGACAGGTACTGAAGGATCAGCTAGTTCCTTCTTGGTGGCAGCAGCCACCACCATGGCATCAACTGGGACACCCTTTGTTAAATATTGTCTATCTGGTGGGGCCGTAATGAATTTTGAAGGCCTCCTAGGGATAGGTTCCACCGAATCTGGAGCCATCCATGCCTTCTGAGCCACTACCTCCATAAGATGGCCAAAAGGCAGAGATACCCAGGAGGTGGAGGGTCGAGATCCGAATGCCTCCAGGTACACTGACTCGTCCTCGGAAGGATTAAGGGAGGGCCAGTTCCCCCTTTGCTTAAGGAGTTCAAGGATGTCTGAGAATGAGACATCCTCAAAGGAGGACATTGGGGATCCCTCCGACTCATCCAGGTCAGTATCAGATGTAATAGACTCGGGGGAGTCTAGATGTTTCCTCTTACATGTCCTCTTATGCGGAGGTTCACCTGACTGATCAGGAGAAGCCTCGGAAGAGGAAGATATTCCCAATGGGGAAACCTGAGGTGTTGGATCTCTGGGTCCAGAAGCAAGAGTGTAGGAAGAGACGTCAGCAGGCACTGTAGTGGGAGGAGCTGATGGAACTGTCCGTTGACTAAGCCCAGGGGCTAGTACACTCCTCATCACCTCGAAGGCTCCCCCGTCAGAGAGACCAGAAAGTTCCCGCTCCGAAGAGATAGGAACCCCAGGCCTCACCGAGAGGGAAGGCTCTGAGGCAGATGTCGGGGCTGAGCTCACCAACGCCGAAGCCTCGAGAGGGAGAACGGGGTCGGACAAGGGTCCGATGCCACTCGCCCCCTCGGAGCTGATGAGAGAGACCAGACACCCGGATCCCTCCAATGAAGGCCTCAAGGAGGAGATCGGAGCAGAGGACGACGGAGCCGAAAGGGCTGGTATCGGCTCCGAAGCTACAACGGTGACGGTTCCGAGCTCCGGCTCCGTGCTCTGTAAGAGAGTCGAAGGAGGAATGTTTGGTGGATGTGAAATAGCTATCATCTGTTGAGACGGGCTATGGAGTATTTGGGCCAATGCCTGAGACTTTAATAGTCTACTCACCACTCTCTCGAGGTCGTTATTAGACAGCCTGGATGACTGAGAAGAACGGCTCCGATGGCTCCGCTCCAAGAGCAGGGGTGATCTCGGAGCCGAACGTATCGACTCTAATGAAGGGGATCGAGATCTCTTTTTAGAGAATGATGGAGCCAACGGAGCCGAGGATACGTCGGCTCCAGCCGGAGCCGACACTGAATGTCTAGATTGGGCAGTATCAGCGCCGGATGGAGCCGATACTGTGACTGCTATGGTGGAAGGATCGGCTCCGGCCAGAGCCGATCTCGACCCTGGTGAAGGTAAACCAGAAGCCGACGGCTTGGAACTTTCAGCCGAAGGCTTAATAGGTTCCGAAGGTTTCCCCGGCGCCGACTTAGTCGGGGAGCTCTCGGGCTTTAATAAGCCCCTTAATGTGAACTTATTTCTGTGCTCCTGCAAGACTCTTGGGCTGAAGGCATGACAGATAGCACAAGAGTCCTGCAGGTGCAGAGGTCCCAGGCAATAAACAAAAGAAGTGTGACCGTCTGTCAGAGACATCTTCTGACAGCAAGAGTCACACTTCTTGAAGCCTGAGACCTTCGTGTCCTTCAACATAACTATGTCGAGGAAACACAAGTTGTGAAACACAAAACACCAACACACACAAAAAAAACACCCAATCCAACAATTTAAACTAGACAGGGATGACACACAGTCATACACAAACAATCCCTGACAGGAAAAACTTTAGGAAGGGGAAGGCCTAAGGCCTAAGCTAGGGAAAGGGGATAAATAACTCGAAAAAAGGGGAACACTAACGGGAATAGGGTTAAAGTAAGCGTTAAGGTTAACAAAAACAACTATAGATATGAAAATTTAAAGGGGGTAGACTAAAGTCTTATATTTAGTAACTTACCTGGAGCTGGTAAAAAATGGCACCTCGTTAGCGAAGCAGCAAACGAGATCTGGGTAGTCTCCGCCTTGCATCATGGGATATAGTGTTGCCTCGAGCTGGTAAAATTAGCTCTCGAGCTTAGCAAGTGCCGAGTCGGAGCCGAGGATCGGCTCCAAACCCATCCAGCAAGAATGAAGGTGAGATTGACAACTTAACATTACATCTCAATCACTTGGTGCAAGAATCAGGGACAAAGCCAAAAAAATAATTTTGGGCAAAGGTCTAAAATCAGAGACAAACTTATTCTTACATATTTAAAGTGGCAAGAATAATATTTTTTGCAAGGGCATGTATTTTGTTGAAGGATAGTGCTAGAAACTCAAATTTCTTCAAGTTAATGACTATGATCCTTAATGATTTCTCAAAAAAACACAAGTCATGAGGAACAGACAAAAATATGAGGCTAAGTCAGGAACATTCTGTGAAATCAGGGACAGTTTCAGCTTTGTTTCACATAAACTATTCCAACTTATTTCATACAAATGCACAGTAGTCCTGTAAAACCATCCTATAAGACCAGATTTTAAAATGAACAAATCTCATTCTCAGCCAGTCCCCCCTTCTCCCATTTAGTGACTGCACTCCTTGGTTATTTGCCAGATCAAAAATATGAAGCAATATTGGGAAATTCTGTGAAGTTAAGGACAGTCTGAACTTTGTTACACACTCACACACATGCACACACACACACACACACACACACACACACACACACACACACACACACACACACACACACACACACACACACACACACACACACACACACACACACACACACACACACACACACACACACACACACACACACACACACACACACACACACACACACACACATATTACGCACAGAATAAATATTACCACTTATTTCATACAAATACACAGCAGTCTAATACAGCTAGATTTTAAAATGGGCAAGCAACAAGGGGGTACATTACTTTCATCTATAGCCAACCTCTTCCCCATTTAGTGACTCAAATCTTCACTTATTTGTCACTCAGTCAGAGACATTCTTTGAAATCAGAGATTTCATCAAAACAATATCCACAAAATAAATATCCCAATTGATTTCATACAAATGCATATTACTCCTGTAAAGCCAGGCATTAAACTGGGTAAACTCAATAGTTAGTTGCCTTTATGTACAGCCCCCCCCACCCGCACACGCACACACACACACACACACACACACACACACACAGTTGGGTAACTACAATCCTCACGTACATGCCAGACTAAAAATATAACACAAAGTCAAGGACATTCTATCACATCAGGGACTGTTTCAAGGTTGTTGCACACAAAACAGCCAGGGAATAACTATTCTAATTATTTTATACAAATGCATACTAGTCATATAAAGCCAGATTTTAAATTGAGAAAACAACGACATGGTAGATTGCTTTCATCTACAGCCACTCCACCTATTTAGAGACTTATATCTTCAGTGATTTATCTGTTCAAAAAATATGAGGCAAAATCAGAGACAGAAGACTTTAACTTTTATAAGGCCCATGGCAAAACTATGAGGCACAGTGGAAGTCATTCTGTGAAAACAGGTACAGTTTTAATTTTGTTTCATACAAGATGTTTGCCAGAATGGTGGTATTGCGGTAGCATTGTCGCCTCACAGTAAGACGTCCTGTTCGATTCTCAGCTAGAGCGTCTTCTGTGTGGAGACATGCGTGAATGTTTGTACCTTCGTTGAAGGTTGTGTGTCACGGCTGGCAACTCGGCACGTAAAAATCTACTGCCAATTATTAGCGGACCGGAGTTCCGCTGTGGTGACCCCTAACAGGGAAAAGCCGAAAGACACAAACAAACAAGATGTTTGCCAGAGAATAAATATTTCATCTTATTTCATACAACTGTCTACTAGTCGTGCAAAGCCTGACTTTAAAATAAGCAAAGGAAAAGAAAGTAAGTTGCTTTCACCCAAAGCTATGTCCCCATCTAGTGACTGCGAATCTGCGATCCTACAGTTCTCAATAATTCAAAGTGAGATCAGGGCCCCTGATGGCCACCAGAATCACTCCTATTATAATCTATCACTACAACCACAGACACACACACACACACACACACACACACACACACACACACACACACACACACACACACACACACACACAGACACGCACACACAGACATGCACACACACACACACACACACACACACACAAAGCACACACACAGCACACACACACACGCGCACACACACACACGGATGCACAGACACACACACACACACACACACACACACACACACACACACACACACACACACACACACACACACACACACACACACACACACAGCAACAAGGTTCAGTCACTTTGTTCCACAGACTGCCGCCACACTACCTGGCATCATTTAACTATCTGCACCTAATATGTTAATTCTCCTTTTACTTTCGAACCCAAAAATTTGCCCCAGTTATGCTTGTTTCACAGAAACTCACAGTAGCCCTGCAAAGCCACAGTCAGCTCAACAAAAATAATAACATTCAACATCCCATTACACTCACATATATGTGTATGTATACTCTACCACTTAGATAAACTAAGAGACTATATTTTTTTACCTTTGCCGATAATAATAATGTTTAGCTAGCAATTTACATAATGAAATAGTACATATCCCCTTTGTCTCATCAGCATATACACACACTTTCATGTTTACAAAAAATTACAATAAAAAATGCTTTACTCATTCATCACATCATTCCCCATCCCCAATTACCTCTCTGTGACGCAGACTTGCCAGCAGCTTTACCCTGGTCTTTCCAGCAATAGTTTCCTCACGGCATAGTCTTGTAGCTTAAAAGGACACGTTAAAAATTCTCAGGTCTTCTGTGCAGCCCAAATCCTCAAATCCTCTTCAGCTGGAGTAACCTTTCAGCATGCTCACAGTTCTCAATGTCCTTGTCATCATGAAAACCTTTTACTAGCTGTACTTGAGGACACTTAACAAAACAACAGATATTTTTTAAGCAAAAGATTTGCCTACAATGACATTTTACAAACAAAGAGATAGTTTCTCAGCTGTGACATATTCAAAGGCACTGCCGCTGCTGAGAAACTGTTCTGAATAGTTGCAACCAATTAGGTCCTTCCTTTGTCAGAGTGGACCTGATTGTAGCTTACAGTGATGTCAGTCAACCAGGAAGAACAGAATGTAGAATGACGGCTCTTCTTAGCACTACTGAACCTGTTTGAAAGCAGGTACAAGGGTCAACACTGAGAACAGCTGGCCAACAAACTGTGAATCCATGCCTTTCACCACAATGGCTCAGGAACCTGGGAAAAAGTTTAATTCTGCAATTCCTGCTACATTTGCAGAAAGACAGACAATCAGGGTCCCTGGTCATTGGCCTGCTTGTTTCCACTCATTCCATCAGCATTTATTGTGTCACATGTTGAAAAATTAGAAGTTATGTACTCACCATAACGTTCCATCTGAGTAGGTGTATTCATTTGTCTGCAACCTGTGGGTTATGGATCCGATATCGGATCCGAACCGGCATGGTTTACCAGCTATGGATCCAAGCTCTCAGCTCCTCCCCTCACCCATAATGCCCTGCTCTACCCTCATGACCTCAGATCGAGTTTGCCAACAGCAAGAACACCCTGAACAGGGTAAAACACATCATATGCAGGAAACTGAAAGGCCAGGGGGATAGGAGGGTGGGATGGTTGCAGACAAATGAATACACCTACTCAGATGGAACGTTATGGTGAGTACATAACTTCTAAATCTGAAGTAGGAGATTCATTTGTCTGCAACCTGTGGGACAGAGTCCCCAGCTACCTGAATCTTGGGCGCCATCATGGAAGGATATTCCGAGCACCGGAGCCAAAGGATGCTCTACCCTAGATGCAAGATCCAACTTGTAGTGGGAAATAAAAGTATGAGATGAAGCCCACGTGGCTGCTGCACAAATATCATCTAGAGGAATCCTAGCCTTAAAGGCTGCCGAGGTAGAGACTGACCGGGTTGAATGGGCATGTACACCCTCCGGTGCGGGCCTTCCCGAAGCTTGATAAGCCAATAAGATACATTGTGAAATCCAGCGAGATAATGAGACTTTAGAAATTGGTTTGCCCAAATTAAATTTGGCAAAGGAAATGAACAACTGGTCAGATTGCCTATGACCAGCCGTCCTGTTTAGATAAAATCTAAGTTGCCTGTGAACATCTAAGGAGTGAAGCTTGTATTCACCTTTGTTTTCATATTTAGGAAAGAAAACAGGGAGGTTAATGGATTGATTAATGTTTGCTTCAGAAGCTACCTTAGGAAGAAAGGACGGGTTGGTCCTGAGGTAAACACGGTCCGGATGAAAGACCAAGTAAGGAGGTGTAGCTGATAATGCTTGAAGCTCTGAGACTCTCTTGGCCGAAGTAATGGCTACTAAGAAGGCGGTCTTGAAAGATAAGAATTTCAGATCTACCGTAGCCGCCGGTTCGAAGGGGGGGGGGGGGCGGTCAAGGCCTGGAGAACTAAGGAAAGGTCCCAAGGAGGAACCGCTTGCTTTACAGGGGGCCTGAGAAGAAAAGTACCTTTAAGGAAAATCTTACATAACTTGGCAGACATCAGTGGATTGGAGTCATGACCAATATGATAATGAGAAATTGCCGCAAGTTGTACTTTGACCGTGGAACTGCTGGCACCATCATTAAAAAGAGTGGTTAAAAAATCAAGCACCAAAGGAAGAGGAACTGTGAAGGGGTCTAGGCCTTGCCGCTCCGCCCACAAAGAGAACCGTTTCCACTTGCTGTGGTAGACTTTCCTAGTGGATGGTTTATGAGCTGCCACCAGGATGGCCTTAACAGGAGACGAAATACCGGGAGTCCTGATCAAGAGTGGAACTGGAGCAGCCAAGCGGTCAGCTTCAGGTTGTCCAGGTTCGGAGGAGATAAGTGGGATGGATGAGATATCAGATCCGGAATGGGATCTAGAATCCAAGGAGGATTCACTGAGTGAGACCTTAGGAAGGGGAACCAGATCTGTCGAGGCCAAAATGGAGCAATGAGAATCATTCTGCACCCCAACCGAGAGGCTTTCTAAAGAACTTGGAGCATCAGAGGCAAGGGGGGATAAGCATAAAGAAGACCGGGTGGCCAAGCATGCACCAAAGCGTCTCCTGGGGAACCTCCGGGAGGAGGTATCAGAGCGAAAAAACTGTCGCACTTGGTGTTTGAGGGAGAGGCAAAAAGATTGCAACAAGGAGTTCCCCACCGTGCGAAAATGCGTTCCGCTACCTGAGTATTGAGAGACCACTCGTAAGGGGTGAGAATGGTGCGACTGAGTTTGTCCGCCAGGATTTTTGACCGACCCGGAATATGCATTGCTATGAGAAAGCGGTTGGAGGAGATTGCCCATTCCCACACTCTCATGGCTTCTCGACAAAGCGGGTAAGACCTGGTTCCTCCTTGCTTGTTGATGTACCAAACAACTGACATGTTGTCCGATTGAATCGCAATTGTTCCCAAGGGAAGAAAGGCCTGAAGTGCTAGCAACGCTAAGAGCACCGCTCTCATCTCTAGAACGTTGATATGCAGTGAGGTCTCGGAATCATCCCACGTGCCTTGGACGGTCCGGCCTGCAAAATGCCCCCCCCCCCCACCCGAGGTGGGAGGCGTCCGTGGTCACCGTGGCGAGAGGGGGAGAAGCACAAAATGGGCGGCCTCCGTGGAGATCTGGAGAGTGTAGCCACCACAGGAGGGACCGCTTGCAAGCCTTGCTGATCGCAATGGGATGATGCATAGGAAGAGCAAGATACGACCACTGAACTAGGAGTGTCCATTGAAGGATGCGCATATTGAACCTGGCAAGAGGAAGAAGCGCTATTGCTGCAGCCATGGACCCTAGGGCCCTCAGGACCAACTCCGCCAGAACTGAGCTTGATTGGAGAATGGCCCGCACCTGGAATTGCAGATTTTGAACTCTGTCCGCAGTGAGGAAGGCTTTTAATCTCCTTGTGTCTAACCTGGCACCTATAAAATCTATGAGCTGCGTGGGTGCTAGGTTGGATTTTTTTGTGTTTATTGTGATGCCCAGACGGGGAGCAAGATGGAGAAAGGAGTCTCGCGCCAATAGTAGTAGATGCCTTGTTGGGGCGGTGAGAAGCCAGTCGTCCAGGTAGGGAAAGGCCTGTACCCCCTGAAGCCTCAGGTGGGCCGCTACCACTGCTAATACTTTGGTGAACACCCTGGGGGCTGTGGTGAGACCAAAGGGAAGGACCCGGAATTGGTAGTGACTGGCTCCCAGCCAGAAACGGAGAAACCTCCTGGAGCGCCTGTCCATTAGAATGTGGTAGTACGCATCCTTGAGGTCTATGGAGCACATAGGGGGAGAATAGACTGCAACGTGACCATTCGGAACTTCTCCTTGGGAACTGCCAGGTTCAAGAGTGAAAGGTCTAAAATTGGTCTTAGATCCCCCGTCTTTTTTGGCACTAAAAAGAACCTGGAGTAGAACCCTGATCCGATCTGGTCTGGGGGGATGGGCTGGATGGCTCTTTTCTTTAGCAGATGGCCAATTTCTGCCAAAGCGGCCTCCCACTGACCGGGTGGAACGTCGGGGAGGGACTTCAATTTTGGCAAGTGAAGAAAGGGTATACGGTATCCTCTGGATATGATCTGGAGGACCCAGCAGTCTGATGTTATGGACTCCCATGCCGCTAGGTGCTCCGAAAAACGTCCCCCGACTGCCTCCAGAGTGGAGCAGCCAGGCAACCCCTCAGGACTGCTGCGCGGGCCGTTCAGAGAAGGGTTCTCTGGACCCGAAGTTCCTGGGAGCCCCTCTGCCCCTAGGGCGGCATCCTCCCTGTCCTCCTCTGCCACGGAAGGACTGGTTGTCCGGAGCAGGCTGAGAATGCTGCGACTTCCGGAACCACATCTTCTTCTGTCCCTTTTGGTTCCTAGAATAGGGCCTCTGGGGTGCAGAGAAGCGGATTCCGATGGCAGACAGCGTCTTCCCGCCCTTCTCGCTCTGGGTCAAAGTGTCGCGAACAGTTTTGCCAAAGAGGGCAGAACCATCGAAGGGGGCATTCGCGAATGACGCCTTGAAGGGCTCTGAGAAATCGCAATGACGGAGCCAGGCCTGAGGTCTAGTAACTAGGCCTGCCCCTGCGGCTCTAGTGGCACCTTCCGTAGCATGGGACAGTAGCCGCATAGAGGTATTGGTGACGGACCTAAGAGTGGCCATGCGGGTGGAGTGCAGCACTTTGTCCTCCTCCGACATGGACTCTGGGGGGGATGCAGCGTATTCTTTAATAAGGTCGCGCTGCATCCTAATCACGTGTGCCAGGTAGTTCAGCGCTCTCACAGAGAAGGTCGCTGAACTAAACATCCGCTTCCCCAAGCGGTCCATCATCTGAGACTCCTTGCTCGGGGGATGGACTGAGGGACTCTCCTGAGCAAGTTCCCTCTTGGTGGCCGCCGCCGTCAACATGGCATCTACCGGAGGCCCCTTACTCCAATGGGCACGGTCAGCCGGGGGACTGAGAATACGGTCGGGCCTTTTTGGGATTGGCTCCACGGTGTCCGGTTCCTTTCACGCCCTGGTGGTAATGAGGTCCACTAGGGGGTCGGCAGGAGGGGACACCCAAGAGGTAGACGGGCCCGCTTCAAATGCCTCCAAGAACACAGACTCGTCCGAGGAAGACTTGGGGGCAGACCACCCCCCCTTATGCGGAGCATTTCCATGATGTCTCCAAATGAGACATCCTCGGGGGGTGACCGTGGGGAGCCTTCCCCTTCCTCCAAATCCGTGTCTTCTGTGAGAGACTCGGGGGAGTCAATGTGCCTCCTTTTGCACGTATGTTTGTGGGGAACATCCTCCGGGGGGCTGTCAGAGGACTCCTTGCAAACAGTAACCTGTTCCAGGGGAACAGCTTGGGGCACAGGAGCGGGCTGTCCCAAGGGCCGGATGGTGGAAGCCTGACCCAGTGCAGAGGGAGCGCGGGACGGAGCCGAAGCAAGTGCCGGGGGTCCGGAGACCCTCAACAGGGCCCTCTCCACTACATCAAAAGCCGAAGGGGAGCCGACCTCGACCAAAGGATCTGACAATCGGCTCCCCCTCGGATCCGAGGAGTGGATCGGAGCCGGCGCCGAAGCGCTCGGATCCGAAGGGACAGTGCGCTCCGACACAGACGGCGCCGAAGGAGCACTGATCCCCCCCGGATCCGAAGCTCGGATCCAGGCTCCGAGAGGTCGGATCCGAAGCACTCGAGGGCAGGGTCGGATCCGAAGTACCAAGTACTATCGGCGCCGACCCACCCCCCGCTCCGAAGCTGCTCGGCTCCCACTGCTCCCAACCCGGGTAGCGGGTCGGAGAAGGGGGAATTTGCTTGGAAAAAGGGTCGAGCTCCCCAGAAGGGGGAGGCAAGAGCACTCCCATCTGCATCTGGGCCTGGATGAACCTTCTCATCATCCGGTCCAGATCAGCGTCTGACAGGCTATAAGTTGATCTCGACGAGGCTACCGAGGTAGGCTTTGAGTGCCTCCTCGATAGCCTCGACGGAGATCGGGTCTCCTCCTCCTCAGGTCCCGGTGAAAAACACACTGGAGACCGGAGCCGAGGAGGGGGAGAGCCAGCAGACAAGGAGGCCGGAGGAGAAGCCCGCTTGGCTGGCTGGGTCGAAACAGAGGTCTCGGCCCGCCGCTTATGGTGCTTCTCCCTCCGGTCCTTCTTTCTAGCTTCCCTCTCCTCCGAACCACTACAGGGAGGTTGAGTCCCAGGAGGAGGAGGGGGAGCCGGAGAGGAGACAACCGTAGAAACGGTTCCCCCCGAAGGAGCGGAGGCCGGAGCCGAGTCCGGTGGCAAAAGACCCGCCAAGACAAGCTTGGACCTCCGCTCCTTCACTGCCCTGGGGTTGAACCCTGCACAAATGGAACATCCAGAAGTGAGGTGTTCAACCCCAAGGCATCTAACACACCGAGTGTGGCCATCAGCCGGGGAAAGCTTATGGCCACACTCGGAGCACTTGGAGAACACAGCTTTGGGTTGTTCAGACATCCCAAAAGCAAAAAAGAGTTACTTAAACTAGAGTTAAAGTAAAGTAACAAAACCACTCAACAGGCCCAAACACACACTACGCTACCAGCGAGGGGAGGGAAAAGTAAAATTAAATTTTAAAACACTAAAAGTATAATTAAGAGATAGGGAAACCTACACTTCCACACAACTTTCACACAAAACTTCAAAAATTAGCACTTTAAGACTAAAAAAACTACACTTAGCTGAAGAGCTTATGGAACACAATCTGGTCACCAGCGCGGCAAACGAGATCTGGGGTCATGAGGGTAGAGCAGGGCATTATGGGTGAGGGGAGGAGCTGAGAGCTTGGATCCATAGCTGGTAAACCATGCCGGTTCGGATCCGATATCGGATCCATAACCCACAGGTTGCAGACAAATGAATCTCCTACTTCAGATCTGGTATATTAATGATAGATTCTGAACCTGATGTTTTAATGCAGTAGCTCTTCTAGACTTCATTATGGACTCTTCTGATTCCTGAGTCATCTCTGATATACCTTGACTTAACTGCATTTTTGGCAATTTCTGAATATGCCCCCTGTTTCTGTGATCTAACTACACCATACATGGCATCCCTTTGCACTACATATGATCTTGGAGATTAGGAATATCCAAGCACTGCTGTTCACATGGAGATTTTCTGATCAAGATAACTTTACACGTATATTGGCTTAATCAAACTCTTTATCCTTCTTTCTGGCATAGAGGTTTTGATTCAACTGTCTGGCTTTAACATTTTGAATGTTGACTGCTTGCTCTAAGGGATTAGCAATAGAAATGATGCAGGAATTTTATATTTCAGTCTCTGATGCGTAAGAAACCATGCTGGAGATAGTCTCAAAGATTGCAACAGTGTTTCTGTGCTTAAGAAGTGAGAAGCACAAACTGTCTTTTTTGAACAGTCACTTTCTTTAGCATATTATTTACTGTCTCAACCATCCTTTCCACCTGCCTTTGTAATTGAGGATATCTCAGAACTAACTTGATATTGGTGAATTCCCATTAATATGCAATGTTCTGAAATACTTGACTTACAAAAATCAGATCATTCTAAGATAGAACTTGTTTTGGAATTCCATGTGTGGAGAATACAGATTTTTAGAACAATGATTATTAATTAATTAAAAACGAAGCCAGCAACGGACAAAGACAGGCAGCTCAAAGTCCCAGCAGTTCAAAATCCCAGCAATTCAAATGGCCACGAGCAGTTCAAAACACAGTCCAAATTCATGAACATAAAGAGGAAGTAATAGTTGCTTGATGGTCTGATGAAGCTATGTTGTGAAAGCGCTTACCTATGGTCGACTACAATTAAAAGTGTTTTATGTTTTTGAACTAAGTTTCATCTTTATGTTCATGAATTTGGACTGTGTTTTGAACTGCTCGTGGCCATTTGAATTGCTGGGATTTTGAACTGCTGGGACTTTGAGCTGCCTGTCTTTGTCCGTTGCTGGCTTCGTTTTTATTTTATTCTTTTACTATTATTACAGCAATGGTAGATATACCACCAATATTTCACCATTGTGTCCTCATTTACTTTATTATTAATTAATTGATTAATTGATTATATTTTTCAAGTGCACTATTCTGAGGTACTTTCGGTCACACATAGCAGAAATTGTATATTCCATTATTGGATCAATTCCCAGTTTTGGCAAGGGAAAGGAAAGAAAATCATATAGTATGAGTTCCTCCTTTTGGTTCTAGTTACAAGCATGCCATAAAAGTCATAGTTCAATATCAAATGTCCTGTATAGTCACATTTGACTAGTATGTGACATCATGTGTTTTTTGTTTGTATGAATATGTTTTTCTAACACATTACCATGTGGACATTATCTTTGAAAGTCAGTCTTTGAATGCGACAATTTCTAAACAGGAAGCAAAGCCTAATGAGGATGCAGTGACTTCATAGCATCAGGTCATCCTATTATAATGGCATGTCTAAGCAACTATAGCCATCTGTAGTGTAAGATTTTATACCTTGTAGTTTCTCTGCTATGACTGGAAACAGTGATACAACCCACAGCACTTCTTCATCTTTTTCTATGAGATATTTTTGCAGTAATATAAATAAACCCTGCTTACAGCAGTGGTATAGATATGTCTTATCTTCTGTAAGGATGCAGAGGTTAAAAACTGAAGAAGCACATGGCAATAAGCAGAAAGAGGAATAGTACTTGCAGTGATAGACAATATGTATGCTTCGTTTTATCCTGATGGAATTCAGTTTTCTATGCACCTACATGGATGACACTGGATTATGCCTCTTCTTCCTCAGAGTTTAGTCTTCATACCCTTATTTAATTGGTGCACTGCAAAACAGAACCCTTGTGAAATGACTCCGTGGTACCTTCTGTTACCCACATCCTCCCACACCAATACCAAAACTCCCCTGATCACCCCATCCCGGCACCCCCCCCCCAGCAAACACACCCTATGTGGACCGAGTAATTTCTTTCTTTTGTTATTTTTTACTCTTCTTTCTCTTCAGCTTAATCCTTCCTAATTTCAAAACATCCCACCTGAGCATGACTGTGCTGTAATAGCTGAGGGAGAAAATAATTAAATGATGTCAATGTCCGGGTTCTAAATATTCTGCAATGAAGTTTAGAGCCCTTTTCCAACCTCTTAATCCACTGATGGACTGAAGGAAAATCATGAATAAGGAAAGAATTTTAGTCTTTCTTTTTCTTATTTTTTAAAGAAATTTATTCTTATTCTTTTCTTTCAAAGAAGAAGTAAGTTGCATATAAGGCTTAATGCTCAATGTTGTAGAAAACATGGCAGTTCTAAATAAACTTAAAAAAATGTTGGTGACACATAAATCATATATGGAAATAGTGTCTGTCTCCCTCTCCCCCAAGAAGATAGCCCCCATATGTTTACAGTTCTGATATTAAGACTGGGATGAAAGTAAAATGACACTACTTTAGAACTGTGCAATACTAAATTTGTTACAGTTTTTCACTGTTGTATTGACATTATGTGATTGTTTATATCATACAGATAGATGTACATGTATTATGTGTCTGGGATTTTCTGATATTGTCAGTTTCAGTTACAAAAAATACACAAAGTTCCTCAGCACTTCCAGTTATCCAGAACAGCACCGCACTAGTTGAGGAGACAGCAGTTCTATTAAAAAAAAAATCTTTCAATGTGTAATAGTTAAATGCTTTCATTCTAATACAACTTGGATTTCATCAGAACCTTTGTAGTAAAACTACTGATTACGTGACTGCTCCAGTGCTATTCTGGATGATTGAAAGTGCCGAGGAACTTTGTGTTTTTTTTTCTGTTTTATATAATGAGGTGATGAGCTCCTTTCTGACTGGTCAATTTTGGTTACAGTAGAATAAACAAGCAAGTTAACTAGCAAACGATTTAAACTCCCCCTAATATTACTAGGGAACAGGTCCTTAATGTTCTTTATAAGGCCAAGAACACTGCATCAATGGGCCCAGACAATATCCCAGGATGCTTTCTAAATAGCCATCTGTAATTGCTATTTAACTATCACCTCCAAACAGGCTTTATGCCTCATGAATGGAGAACACCAACGGTCATCCCTCTACACAAATGTGGGCCATCTACAGACCCTGGAAACTACAGACCCATAAGTCTCACTAGTCTCATATGCAAAGCCATGGAAAGAATTATCTTAGAAATGATTGATAATGACATAGGAAACCTCCAGCAACTGGACCAAACCCACTCTGGTTTCATCAATGACAGGCCATGCTTACTCAACCTGGTGGACTTCTTTGAGAAGGTCATCAAAACAAGGGTTGAGGGCAAAATGGTTCACACTGCCTACCTTGACCTGGCCATGGCCAGAGCCAAGGCCATGACCCCACTTGGGCAGTGTTGACAAACTCAAGAGGTTAGGTATAATCCTTATGTCATCTTGTGGATAGCCAGCTAGCTCACAAAAGGGAACCAGGAAGAAAGAACTGGAGAGTCCATCTCTACAAGGAGGACAGTCACAAGCAGAGTCCCTCAGGGATCAGCCTGGGACTGCTCCTTTTTGGCATTTACTTCTCTTAAGTTAAGGCCAATATCAAGGGCCTCTGGCTGACTAACTATGCTGATGATTGCAAATTAGGAGCAGCCAGAGAATCCCCAGCCAATACAAATGTGCTCCAGGAAGGGCTGACACCGACAAATAACTAGTGTCAGAGCCATGGACTACAACTAAATGGCAGTAAATGAATAAAAGTATCCTTTAGGAAGTCATCCACCTCTGGTAACCATCATACTGGCAACACAACTCTAAGAGTTGACCCAGTAGTCAAAGACTTACGGAAACACTTAGTAATCCTGTAAATACCTGTAACAGTAAATATATTTCTACTACCACATCCACAGCAAAATCATGTGCAACTGAATGTATATTGCTGTCATTCACACATGATGTTACAGCTTCTTAAGATGATCTTTCCACAACCACCAAACCCAGTGTCCCACTTTCTCACTCCCACCCCAGTAGTCAGTTAACCAGACTGCTCCACCCCTTTTGCAAGATTCCTGGATCCGCCACTGGATATGGTGAGAAGAACGGTGTGGCTGCTTCAGCTGCATACTGTTAGAGAGTATAATCTGCAGATGAGGCTACAGTGCAGTTCTGACAGTCAGAAATTAATACTGATACTGTATTTATGGACACAGATGAAGTTTTGAAGCACTTTGTGTGTGTGTGGAGTTATAACTATCAAGCCAGGTTTCAGTACAGACAAACTTTTTTTTCAGTTATCTGATCCCCAGCTTTGACAAGACACTTTTTTCGGTGGTGGTGGTGGGGTGTGTGCACAGGGGTGGCAGATAATATAGTTATGCCTTTGGCTAAGAGTATTCACAATATGCATAAGCTTTCAAGCTTTATATTGTACATGCAAGTCATATGTCTGCAGTGACAAAGGCATCCTTTGTAGATGTGCTGAAGCTATGCATAAACATTTTCTAAAACACTCTACAGTGGTTTGCGATTAGATTTTAAAACAATGCTCTTGCCAAACATATAATGACAGAACAATAATACTGAAACTTTATTATCCCTAGTTTGTCCTCTTTGAATGTTAGAATATTTGCCAGTAGATGGGTACAGTTTGGCAAACTGACCTCTCTTCCAAGAGCTCAAACTCCTTTGCTACTCTTATAATGCACCTGTCCCCTCTGCTTCTTCAGATTTTGTTTGCTGACAAACTGCTGGATAGGGAACAGATAGGTACTACAAAAATGGCAGTGAGATTGGACAGCAAACTATTTATATCCAAAAAGGGGTTATGGTGAGTGGGTACTTACAGTAAAGCAGTGTGTTCTATGAATATCTACTGTTACAGGTAAGTAATACTTATGCAACTGTACTATGTTCAAAAAGCACACTGCCTTACTGGCATTCAGGCAAATTCCAAAAGCTTACCCAACTTGGGAGGACAAGGGTCCAGTAGCCCCTAGAGAATGGCCCTAGTGAACTCTGCTCCAGATCTAAAAAAGGAATCCATACTGTGGTGATGGTGCTGTGGTAGCATTGTTGCCTCACAGCAAGACGTTGTGCCGTTCGATTCTCAGCTAGAGCATCTTCTGTGTGGAGACATGCGTGAATGGGCCTACCTTTGTTGAAGGTTGTACGTCAGGGCTGGCAAACTTGGCACGTAAAAAAATCTCCTGCCAATCATTAGCGGACCGGAGGCCCACTGTGGCGACCCCTAACCGGGAAAAACCAAAAGACGCAAATAAAGTTGTAGTGCTTTGTAAAGCTGTGGACAGAGGACCAAGCTGCTACCTCTAGAATGCATTTGAAGTACACTCCTTTCCAATATGCCACTGAAAAGGCAAAGTCCCTGGTGGAATGCACCTTTACGTTGCCTGGATTCACCTTATTATGGTGGGTGTAACAAAACACAATACCAGACGACAACCAATGTGCAATGGCTTGCTCATGGACAGGTTGTCCTTTCTTTACCCCTGGAGAGGAAATAAGAAGCCTTTCAACCTTCCTGAAGGGTTTCATTCTGTCAAGGAAGTACCTGATTTGCTGGTGCACATCAAGGTGTGAACTATTCTCCCTCTCTTATTCTTAGGTTCTGGGAAGAACACAGGATGTGTGAAAACCAAGAAGAGACTAGTCCAAGCACCAGTTAATATTCCAGTTTAGTGAGCGCTTTTGCCAGCATCAATCAGCTGACTTCCTCAGAATAAAAATTCATTCAGCTTGAAACCATTTTATATAAAAAACAAGTCACATGACATTAAAATTTATCAATATTAAGACCTGTTAAAAGAACATTTAAAGCACCAAAACATTGTAAAAAGTATTGTATTAGACATAACACCACCATGTGCACAAACCAACGTGAATATCCCCACTAACCCTCTAAACATAAAATGAAAATAAAAATGAAAAAAACAAAATAAATTAAATATATTAAATTCTTATGTTATAAAAAAAAGCAGCAACCTCCCGTTGCACATTACCTATTCCTTCTATATGTAAATGAACTAGGGAATTTAGTAGCATTAAATCTGATCTGCCAATATAATTCCCTGAACTCTAAGTAGTCTTCCCATGGACCACCACATGGATCCTGTAATACTTTCTTCACAACCAAAAATTTGAATTCGTGTCCAGGGAGTTGAATAGTGTGTTTGTACAAAGCACTATTACTATTACAAATCCTGATATCCCTAACGTGCTCATAAATCCTTTCTTTCAAACATCTTTTGGTTTTCCCTATATAAAATCCCAGACAATTACTACACAGAGCTGCATAAACCACTCCCCTTGTGGTACAAAAATATTTTCCTTGGGGTTTGACATGAATATGATTGATATACGTTCTGGTATTGGTACAAATCAAAGAACACTGGGTACAAAACCCACACTTTTTTTTACCCCCCTCCTGTGTACATGTCCCAGGATTACCCTGTTCCAAAACATTTTTAAAAGTGACTCCTCTTCGAAAAATAACATGTGGGCTAGGCCCTATTTTTTCCAAAATATCTATTTGGGAATGAAAAATGTACCAGTTTTTCCTAATATCATATATCTGCTTGTGGTCCTGAGAAAATCTAGTAACAAAAGAAAGGTTGTACCCATAAAGTGGATCCCCTTCCTTCTTTTGCTTTTGGAAACCTGATTGTTTAAAGAAACATCCCCAGGGATCCCTTGCACATTTACCAAGGGTCGAAAAACACCTCCCTTTCTTTTACTAGAAACTTCTCCATAGATTGAAGTTATAAGACTTCAGGGATACCCTCTGGCCAGCAGCATTTCTTTCATTGTTTCACTTTGGTGTTCAAAGTCCCCATCCTTGGTTACCATACGTGAAATCTGAACATACTGTCCTTTCACCAGTCCCAACTGAATGTTTCGCATGGACGGCTTGCACGGTCAAACCAAGTAGAGCAACCACAAACGACCAGCAAAAGAGATGGTAAACCCAAGTAGTGACAAATACTTTATTAATCACAGCCTTTATCAATGGTATACAAAAATAAATTTGTTAAAAAAGAAGAAGAACTGGTTCTGGTTATATTTATACTCCTCCCTATTAGAACAGAAATTATTGGTATAGCCCAACCTAGTGTTTGGGATGTATAAATGCCCCAAAAAAGCTTATTTTAAATAAATAATCAAAAACAATTCATATACAATTATGAAACCAACAGTTATACATTAAATAATTCAATAATACTATAAGCAGATATATAAAAAAAAATTCCATAATACTATAAGCAGATATATGAAAAAATTTTTGGAATGAATTATGTAAATTACATCTTATAATATTATAATGACCTGATTATGTAAATACAAAAATTCATCAAAGCCAAACAAGAGCTAATAAAAGTATATTCACTTAATGTAGTAATCATAGAAAGGTATTATAATAACATTTCAGTGCTGAAGTGTAAATTGGTCATCCTAGTTACTAGTGTTATATAGTTTCACCAGTCCCCTCTTAACATAATCCGGGGGAGACTGTTACAATATGTAGATTTCCTAAATAAATCACTTACAAGCCTTTTGTGGACCAAATCCTTCTCAAGGTGAACATCTAAATAATTGATGTAATTTTCTCTGTAGGTATAAGTGAATCTAAGAAATGCTGTGGTGTTGTTTATATAAAATATAAAATCTTCTACACTTTTAAGGTCCCCTTCCCAAAAAAAAAAAAAAAAAAAAATCATCTATATACCGGAAGTAAAAGCGCCAATAGTCCTTAAAAGGGGAACTCATTAGATGTTTTTGTTCCCACATGAGCATAACAATGTTTGCAAAAATGGGGGCACAACATGCCCCCATAGCAACCCCGCACTTCTGTATAAAAAAATTGCCCCTAAAAAAAAAAACAAAATTGTACTTTAAAACCAATTCCATTAATCAGACCAGGACTGAAACATCATTGTTACTAAATGCTTTACAGTCAAAGAGAAATTCTTCATACCATTCAAGACCAACTGAATGCAGTATAACATTAAACAAGTTAATGACATCAACTGTGAGAAACCTTACTTCATGGTAAAAAAATGAGAAGTTATGTACCTACCATAACGTTCCATGTTAGTTGTCTTCTCTCGCCTTCTTTCTTGCTTGATGGGTTCGGAGCCGATCCTCGGCTCCGACTCGGCACTTGCTAAGCTCGAGAGTCACTTTTACCAGCTCGAGGCAGCCCCATATCCCATGATGCAAGGCGGTAAGTACCCAGATCTCGTTTGATGACAAAAGGGCAATAGCACCTAGCATAAACACTTCCCAAAGGAAGAAGGAAAAAAGAAAAACCTGCAGGATGGAAGAAGGACCATCTCTGTATGGTCTTCAGCATCATAACTCCTTGTAGAGAAAGGTCTGTCCAGGCCTGGGGGAAGGCGGGAGGGTCGCAAGAAAGAAGGTGAGAGAAGACAACTAACATGGAACGTTATGGTAGGTACATAACTTCTCAATGTTAAGTTGTCAATCTCGCCTTAATTTTTGCTTGATGGGACCGCGTCCCTAGCACCTCTATCCTGGGTGGCTCAATGGAACAAACTCTTGAGGACTATAGAGCCAAAACTGGCTCTGTCCCTGGAGGCCAAGTCCAATTTGTAATGGGAAACAAAAGTATGAGGAGTGGCCCAAGTGGCCGCTGCACAAATAGTGTCTAAAGGAAGTCTAGCTTGAAAGGCTGTAGAAGTAGCTAAGCTTCTGGTTGAATGTGCTTTAGGTTTTGAGCACAGCTGTTTTCCCCTGAGCCGATAAATTTCAGAGATGACAGAAGAAAGCCATCTAGATAAGGTCACTTTCGAGACAGGAAGGCCTTTCTTGTTATCAGCATAGGAAACAAAGAGTTGATCGGATTTCCTAAATTGTTTAGTTCTGTCCAAATAATATCTGAGTTGTCGGTGGACATCAAGATAATGTAGTTTTTGTTCCGATCTGTTTGAATAGTTTGGAAAAAATACAGGGAGATCAATGGATTGATTCAAATTAGTCTTTGAGGCGACCTTAGGCAAAAAGGTCGGATTAGTTCTCAATGATACTCTGTCTTTGTGAAAGACCAAATAGGGGGGGCGAACAGATAGAACATGAAGTTCAGACACCCTCCTGGCCGATGTAATAGCTACCAGGAATAAGGTTTTCCATGAAAGAAATTTCAGGGAGCAAGAAACAGCTGGCTCAAAGGGGGGAAGAATCAAGGATGTCAGCACTAAATTTAGATCCCATTGAGGAGGAGGACTCCTGACTGGAGGCTTCAGGAGGAAAATTCCTTTCAAGAAGGCTCTACAAAGCCTGTGGGACATAATATTGTGATCTGCGAACCCGACATGAAAGTTCGAGATAGCAGCCAATTGAACTCTAACTGTGGAAGAAGAGGAGCCTGCATGAAAAATCTCCGCTAAGAAATCCAAAACTGCCTGAACTGGAGCAGTGAAGGGATCAATATTCTTGGCTTTAGCCCAATAAGAGAAACATTTCCATTTGCTTGTATAAATCCTCCTGGTAGAGGATTTTAAGGAAGCTACTAGAATGTCTCTAACGGGGTTAGAGATCAAAGGAAGCCTGGCTAAGGAAGGAAGTGGAGCAACCATGCTGTGAGGTTGAGAGAAGGGATAGACCGGTGCAGCTGACCGGATTGGTGAATCAGAAGATCTGGCACTGAGTCCAGATGCCACGGCTGCACCAAAAGGTGACGATGGAGGAACGGAAACCAAATTTGTCGAGGCCAATAAGGAGCAATGAGAATCATTTTGGCTCTCAAAACGGTTGCTTTCTGGATAACTTGAGGGATCAGAGGAAAAGGAGGAAAGGCATAAAGAAGTCCCTGGGGCCAATCCTGGGTCAGAGCGTCTCTGGGGGATGGCCTGGCAGAGGGAAGAAAGAGAAGAAGTCTGGGCATTTGCTGTTTTGGGGAGTAGCAAAAAGATCGCAACATGGGCGACCCCATTCCAGAAAAATCTCTTCCACTATAGATTGCTTGAGAGACCACTCGTGAGGCGTGAGAATAGCTCTGCTCAATCTGTCCACTAAAATGTTGGTTTTCCCAGGGATGTGCGTTGCTACCAGAAACCGATGAGAGAAGATCGCCCATTGCAAAGTCTGAGCGCTTCTCGACACAAGGGGTAGGACTTGGTTCCGCCCTGTTTGTTGATATACCAAACTACAGACATGTTTTCTGTGTGGACTGCAATTGTCCCTACGGGAAGAAAGTCGTTGAGGGCTTGCAACGTTAAAAGCACTGCTCTCATCTCTAGGACATTTATGTGCAGGTGGTATTCGAACGGTTGCCACGTCCCATGAACCATCCTGCCCTGATAATGACCCCCCACCCAATCAGGGAGGCATCCGTGGTGACAGTGGCTACCGGGGATGGGGGTACAAAGTGTCTGCCTTGGTGAATCTGGGGAGAAGTGATCCACCAAGCAAGATGATTCTTGCAAATCTGTGTCACCAGTATTTGGTGACGCATTGGAAGTTGTTGGTAAGACCACTGAGTGAACAACATCCACTGAAGAAGGCATGTAGAAGCGGCCAGGGAAGAAGAGTAATGGCCGCAGCCATGAGGCCTAATACCTTTAGAACCATTCTGGCCTGTACTTTCTTGTTGGCTAGAATGATCCTGACATGACTTTGAATGTCTGAAACTCTTTGATCTGTAAGGGTAGCTGACATCCGAACAGTGTTTAAGTTTTCGCCTATGAAAGTAATAGACTGGCAGGGCAACAAGGATGACTTTTCGAAGTTGATCGAGATGCCCAAATGAGAACAAAGATTTATTGTGTAATCCCTGGCTTGAACAAGCTGATGCCTGGTGGTGGCTGAAAGGAGCCAGTCGTCGAGATACGAAAACACCTGGAATCCTTGACGTCTCAGGTGAGCCGTGACCACTGCCATGCATTTGGTGAACACTCTGGGGGCTGTAGTGAGACCAAAGGGCAGGACTCTGAACTGGAAATGACTGGACCCCAGCCGAAAGCGGAGAAATCTCCTGGAGCGTCTGTGAATTTTTATGTGATAGTATGCATCCTGAAGATCTATTGAGCACATCCAGTTGTCCTTCTGTAAGAAGGGCAGAATTGACTGAAGAGTGACCATTCGGAATCTTGTCTTCCTCACAGACTTGTTGAGTCTGCTGAGATCCAATATTGGTCTCCAGTCTCCCGCCTTTTGGGGACCAAAAGAACCTTGAGTAGATTCCGGCTCTGAATGATCTGTTGTAACTGGCTGAATGGCTCTTTTTGCAGTAGTTTTAAGACTTCTAACTCTGCAATTTCCCTTAGACCGGTGGTACATCTGGAAGGGAATTTGAGGGATAGAAAGGACTTTCCTCAAAAGGAATTTTGTAACGCTCGGATATGATCGACTGTACCCATCTGTCTTGAGTGAGGGAACGCCAGGCTTCTGGGTACAGCGATAGTCTTCCCCGACTGCCTCCAAGGGGACAGCCGGGCAACATCTCAGGGATGCTGAAAGGGCTTGTCAGAGAGAGACTCTCTGTTTCCCTGGTTTTGTGGACCCCTCTGCCTCTAGAGCGCATCTGTTGTTGTTACCCCTCTGCCTCTAGGGGTAAACTGACCACGTGAATCCGCGTGACTCCTTGGGATTTGGAACCACATTTTGCCACCCTTCTGTCCTTTGGGGTAAGGTCTAGAAGGGGTGGAAAAACGGACTCCTACGGCAGAAAGAGTTTTGCCGTCCTGCTCACACCTGGTCAATGTTTCCTTCACTTGAGGGCCAAACAAAGCTGACCCATCAAAGGGAGAGTTTGTGAAGGATGCCTTAAAGGGATCTGCAAAATTACAGAGCCGCATCCAGGCTTGGCGTCTAAGAGCCATACCTGTACCTGCAGCTCTACTCGCTCCATCAGCAGCATATGATATCAGCCGCATGGAGGAGTTAGCAATGGAGTTAAGGGTTCCTAGCTGCGAAGCAATTTTTTCTTGAGCCCCTGCAGCTGTAGGATCCTGTACTACTTCACCTAGCTCCTTAAGGATATCCCTCTGGAGTCTGGTGAAGTGACATAGGTAGTTCAGCGAACGCATAGCAAAGGTTGCTGAAGAAAACATCCGCTTACCATATCTATCCATGGTCCTAGAGTCCTTATTAGGAGGATGGACAGGTACGGAAGGATCTGCAAGTTCCTTCTTAGTGGCAGCCGCCACCACCATGGCATCAGCGGGGACACCTTTTGTGAGGAATTGCTTGTCCGACGGGGCAGTAATAAATTTAGAAGGCCTCCTAGGGACTGGCTCTACAAAGTCAGGAGCAGCCCACACCTTTCGAGCAATAACCTGCATAAGGGGGTCGAAAGGCGGAGACACCCAGGAGGTGGAGGGCCGAGATCCAAACGCCTCCAGGTATACTGACTCATCCTCAGAGGGATTATTGGTGGGCCAGTTTCCCCTCTGTCTAAGGAGTTCTAGGATGTCTGAGAAGGAGACAAGGAGACATCCTCAGAGGGGGATCTTAGGGATCCCTCTGACTCATCTAAGTCAGTATCCAAAGTGAGAGACTCGGGGGAGTCTACGTGTTTCCTCTTACAGGTCCTCTTCCGCGGAGGATCTCACGACAAATCAGGAGAATCCTCGGAAGAGGGGGATATTCCCAGTGGGCAAACCTGAGGCGGAGGATCTCTGGGTCCGGGAGCAAGAGAAGTGGCAGAGATGTCAACAGGCACTAAAGAGGGAGGAGCTAAGGGAACAGACTGCTGGCTGAGTCCAGTGGCCAGCACACTCTTCATCACCTCGAAGGCTCCCCTCCCAGGGAGGTCCGAGAGAACCCGCTCCGAAGAGCTAGGAACTCCAGGACCCACCGAAAAGGAAGGCTCTGAGGCAGATGTCGGAGCCGAGCTCACCAAGGCCGAGGCTCCAAGGGGAAGAGCGGGGTCGGACAAGGGTCCGATGCCACTCACCCCCTCGGAGGAGACCAGGGAAGCCTGGCCACTGAATCCCTCTAAGGAAGGTCTCGAAGAGGAGATAAGAGTAGAGGCTGAAGGAGCAGAAGGGGGTATCTGTCCCTCAGCCGTAGCAGAAACTATTCCCGAAGACTCCAACTCCAAACTCTGGGGTAGAGTCGAAGGAGGAACTGCAATGGGGTGTGGACTAATAGTCGTCTGCTGAGACGGACTATGTAGCATTTGGGCCAGTGCCTGTGATTTTAGTAATCTACTGACCACTCTCTCTAAATCATGGTCAGAAAGCCTGGATGACCTTGAAGATCGGCTCCGATGGCTCCGTTCCGAGAGGTGAGGCGAAGCCAGAGCCGAGAGTATCGGCTCCAAGGAAGGGGACCTAGACCTCTTCCTCGAAGGAACCATTGGAGCCGATGAAACCACAGAAACTGTCGGAGCTGACAACTTATCGGTACCGACAGGTAGCTTCGATGCATCGGCTCCAGCCGGAGCCGATACAGCCATAAAAGTAAGGGTGTCGGAGCCGATCGGAGCCGACACCGATGCCTGAGCCACATGGTGGTCGGAACCGATCGGAGCCGACACCGAAGTGGTCGAACCAGAATCGGCACCGATAGCCATCGGTGCCGAAGGTTTGTGTAAACCAGAATCGGCTCCAGCCGGAGCCGATCTCGACTCTGAAAGAGTCGGAGCCGAGGCCACAGGCTTGGACACAGAAGCCTGGGCCTTGGAAGACTTTGAAGACTTAGATGGAGCCGACTTGGCCGGAGAGCCCTCCGGCTTAAGAAGGCCCCTCAAAATCAATTTATTTCTTCTCTCCTGCAGGACTCTCTGGCTAAAAGAGTGACATATAGCACAGGAGTCCTGCAGGTGAAGAGGCCCCAGGCAGTAAAGGCAAGAAGTGTGACCGTCTGTCAGAGACATCTTCTGACAGCACGAGTCACACTTCTTAAAGCCTGAGACCCTTTCCTTAGACATGGTGAATAATACACACACACAACACCAGTCCAAGAAATTAAATTATATATCCCAAAAAACTATCAATAACACACACACACACACCCTAACAAGGGGAGGATGGGATGGGAGAAGTCTGACTAAAAGTTTTGAGGAGACAGGGAAATTCTAGTCAGAAAGGGACTACAACTGTGTTAAAATAAGAAGTTATGTACCTACCATAACGTTCCATGTTAGTTGTCTTCTCTCGCCTTCTTTCTTGCTTGATGGGTTCGGAGCCGATCCCTCGGCTCCGACTCGGCACTTGCTTTAGCTCGAGAACTCCTTTTACCAGCTCGAGGCAGCCCCATATCCCATGATGCAAGGCAGGAAGTACCCAGATCTCGTTTGTTGACAAAAGGGCAATAACACCAAGCATAAACAATAGTTCCCAAAGGAAGAAGAAACTTACAAATGGAAAAAGGACCAGGTCTAAATGGTCTTTAGCATTATAGTTTCTTATACAAGGTCTGTCCAGGCCAGGGGGAAGGAGGGAGGGTCGCAAGAAAGAAGGCGAGAAGACAACTAACATGGAACGTTATGGTAGGTACATAACTTAATGTTAAGTTGTCAATCTCGCCTTCATTCTTGCTTGATGGGACCGCGTCCTAGCACCTCTATCCTGGGTGGCTCAATGGAACAAACTCTTGAGGACTGTAGAGCCAAAACTGGCTCTGTCCCTGGAGGCCAAGTCCAATTTGTAATGGGAAACAAAAGTGTGAGGAGTGGCCCAAGTGGCGCTGCACAAATAGTGTCTAAAGGCAGTCTAGCTTGAAAAGCTGTAGAAGTAGCTAAACTCCTAGTTGAATGTGCTTTAGGTTTTGAGCACAGCTGTTTTCCCCTGATAGTATAAATTTCAGTGATGACCGAAGAAAGCCATCTGGACAAAGTCACTTTAGAAACAGGAAGGCCTTTTTGTTATCCATAGGAAACAAAAAGTTGATCAGATTTTCTAAATTTTTTTGTTCTGTCCAAATAATATCTAAGCTGACGGTGGACATCAAGATAATGTAGCTTTTGTTCAGCTCTATCTGAATAGTTGGGAAAAAATACAGGGAGATCAATAGATTGATTTAGATTGTTTTTTGAAGCGACTTTAGGTAAAAAGGATGGATTAGTTCTCAAAGATACTCTGTCTTTGTGAAAAATCAAATAGGGGTCGAACCGAAAAGCATGAAGTTCAGACACCCTCCTGGCAGATGTAATAGCCACTAGGAATAAAGTCTTCCAAGAAAGATATTTCAGGGAACAAGAAACAGCTGGCTCAAAGGGGGGAAGAATCAAGGATGTCAGCACTAAATTTAAATCCCACTGAGGAGGAGGATTCCTGATTGGAGGCTTTAGTAGGAAAATCCTTTCAAAAGGCCCTGCAGAGTCTATGGGACATAATATTATGATCTGCTATTCCGACATGAAAATTAGAAATAGCAGCCAACTGAACTCTGACTGTGGAAGAAGAGGAGCCTGCATGGAAAATCTCTGCTAAGAAGTCCAGAACTGCCTGAACGGGGCAGTAAAAGGATCAATATTTTGGGCCTTAGCCCAATAAGAGAAACGTTCCATTTGCTTGTGTAAATCCTCCTGGTAGAGGATTTTAGTGAAGCTACTATGATATCTCTAACTGGGTTAGAGATCAAAGGAAGCCTGGCTAAGGAAGGAAGTGGAGCAACCATGCTGTGAGGTTGAGAGAAGGGATTGACCGGTGCAGCTGACCGGATTGGTGAATCAGTAGATCTGGTACTGGGTCCAGATGCCACGGCTGCACCAAAAGGTGACGATGGAGGAACGGGAACCAAACTTGTCGAGGCCAGTAAGGGGCAATGAGAATCAATTTGGCTCTCAAACGGTAGCTTTCTGGATCACCTGAGGGATCAGAGGAAAGGAAGGCATAAAGAAGTCCCTGGGGCCAATCCTGGGTCAGAGCGTCTCTGGGGGGATGGCCTGATAGAGGGAAGAGGCTGAAGAAGTCTGGACATTTGCTGTTTTGGGGAGTAGCAAAAAGATCGCAACATGGACGACCCCATTCCAGAAAAATCTCTTCCGCTATGGATTGCTTGAGAGACCACTCGTGAGGCATGAGAATAGCTCTGCTCAATCTGTCCGCTATAATGTTGGTTTTCCCAGGGATATGCGTTGCTACCAGAAACCGATGAGAGGAGATCGCCCATTGCCATAGTCTGAGCGCTTCTCGACACAAGGGGTAGGACTTGGTTCCGCCCTGTTTGTTGATATACCAAACTACAGACATGTTGTCTGTGTGGACTGCAATTGTCCCTACGGGAAGAAAGTCGTTGAGGGCTTGCAACGTTAAAAGCACTGCTCTCATCTCCAGGACATTTATGTGCAGATGGTACTCGAACGGTTGCCACGTCCCATGAACCATCCTGCCCTGATAATGATCCCCCCCACCCGCTCAGGCAGGCATCCGTGGTGACAGTGGCTATCCCGGACGGAGGTACAAAGCACCTGCCTTGGTGAACCTGAGACGATGTGATCCACCAAGCAAGATGTTCTTTGCATGTTTGTGTCACCAGAATCTGGTGACGCATTGGGAGTTGCTGGTATGACCACTGTGTGAACAGCATCCACTGAAGGAGGCGCATGTAGAATCGAGCCAGGGGAAGAAGAGTAATGGCCGCAGCCATAAGACCTAATACCTTTAGAACCATTCTGGCCTGTACCTTTTTGCTGGCCAGAATGATCCTGACATGAGTCTGAATGTCTGAAACTCTTTGTTCTGTAAGGGTAGCTGACATCCGAACAGTGTTTAAGTTTGCGCCTATGAAGGTAATAGACTGGCAGGGCGATAAGGATGACTTTTCGAAGTTGACTGAGATGCCCAAATGAGAACAAAGGTCTATTGTGTAATCCCTGGCTTGTATAAGCTGATGCCTGGTGGTGGCTGACAGGAGCCAGTCGTCGAGATACGGAAACACCTGGAATCCTTGACGTCTCAGGTGAGCCGTGACCACTGCCATGCATTTGGTGAACACTCTGGGGCTGTAGTGAGACCAAAGGGCAGGGCTCTGAACTGGAAATGACTGGACCCCAGCCCAAAGCGGAGAAATCTCCTGGAGCGTCTGTGAATTTTGATGTGATAGTACGCATCCTGAAGATCTATTGAGCACATCCAGTTGTCCTTCTGTAAGAAGGGCAGAATTGACTGAAGAGTGACCATTCGAATCTTGTCTTCCTGACAGACTTGTTGAGTCTGCTGAGATCCAATATTGGTCTCCAGTCTCCCGTCTTTTGGGGACCAAAAAGAACCTTGAGTAGATTCCGGCTCTGAATGGTCTATTGTGACTGGCTGAATGGCTCTTTTTGCAGTAGTTTTGCGATCTCTAACTCTGCAATGTCCCTTAGACCGGTGGTACATCTGGAAGGGAACTTGAGGGAAGGGACTTTCCTCGAAAGGAATTATGTAACCCTTGGATATGATCGACTGTACCCATCTGTCTTGAGTGAGGGAATGCCAGGCTTCTGGGTACAGTGATAATCTTCCCGACTGCCTCCAAGGAGGGACAGCCGGGCAACACCTCAGGGATGCTGAAAAGGCTTTTCAGGAAGAGACTCTGTTGCCCTGGTTCTTCGGACCCCTCTGCCTCTAGAGCGATCTGTTGTTGTTACCCCTCTGCCTCTAGGGGTAAACTGACCACGTGAATCCGGCGTGACTCCTTGGGATTTACGGAACCACATCTTCCCACCCTTCTGTCCTTTGGGATAAGGCCTAGAAGGGGTGGAAAACGGACTCCAACAGCAGAAAGAGTCTTGCCGTCCTGCTCACACCTGGTCAAGGTTTCCTTCACCTGAGGGCCAAACAAAGCTGACCCATCAAAGGGAGAATTTGTGAAGGACGCCTTAAAGGGATCCAAAATCACATAGCCGCATCCAGGCTTGGCGCCTAAGAGCCACACCTGTGCCTGCGGCTCTACTCGCTCCATCAGCAGCATAAGATATTAGCCGCATGGAGGAGTTAGCAATGGAATTGAGGGTTCCTAGCTGCGAAGCAATCTTTTCTTGGGCCCCTGCAGCTGTAGGATCCTGAACTACTTCTCCCAGCTCCTTCAGGATATCTCTGGAGTCTGGTGAAGTGACAAAGATAATTCAGCGAACGCATAGCAAAGGTCGCTGAGGAAAACATCCGCTGCATACCTATCCATGGTCCTAGAGTCCTTATTAGGAGGATGGACGGGCACGGAAGGATCTGCAAGTTCCTTTTGGTGGCAGCCACCACCATGGCATCAGCGGGACACCCTTTGTAAGGAATTGTTTGTCACTAGGGGCAGTTATAAATTTAGAAGGCCTCCTAGGGACTGGCTCTACAGAGTCAGGAGCTGTCCACGCCTTCGTGCTATAACCTGCATAAGGGGTCGAAGGCGGAGACACCCAGGAGGTGGAGGGCCGAGATCCAAACGCCTCTAGGTATACTGACTCATCCTCAGAGGGATTGTTGGAGGCCAGTTTCCCTCTGTTTCAGAAGTTCTAGGATGTCTGAGAAGGAGACATCCTCAGAGGGGATCTAGGGATCCCTCTGACTCATCCAAGTCAGTATCCAAGTGACAGACTCGGGGGAGTCTACATGCTTCCTCTTACAAGTCCTCTTCCTAGGAGGATCTCCCGAAACATCAGGAGAATCCTCGGAAGAGGGGGAAATTCCCAATGGGGAAACCTGAGGCGGAGGATCTCTGGGTCCTGTAGCAAGAGACGTGGCAGAGATGTCAACAGGTACAATAGAGGGAGGAGCTACGGGAAGAGACTGCTGACTGATACCAGTGGCCAGTACACTCTTCATCACCTCGAACGCTCCCCTCCCAGGCAGGTCCGAGAGAACCCGCTCCAAGAGCTAGGAACTCCAGGGCCACCGCAAGGGAAGTCTCCGATGCAGATGTCGGAGCCCAGCTCACCAAGGCCGAGGCTCCAAGGAAAAGAGCGGGTTCGGACAAGGGTCCGATGCCACTCACCCCTCGGAGGAGACCATGGAAGCCCGACCACCGAATCCCTCTAAGGAAGAGGAGATAAGAGTAGGGGCTGAAGGAACAGAAGGGGGTATCCGTCCTCCAGCCGTAGCAGTAACCCTGCCCGAAGACTCCAACTCCAAACTCTGAGGTAGAGTTGAAGGAGGAACTGTAACGGGTGTGGACCAACAGTCGCCTGCTGAGACGGACTGTGTAGCATTTGGGCCAGTACCTGTGACTTGAGCAATCTACTGACCACCCTCTCTAGGTCATGGTCTGACAACCTGGATGACCTTGAAGATCGGCTCCGATGGCTCCGCTCCGATAGAAGAGGGGAGGCCGGAGCCGAAAGTATCGGCTCCAAGGAAGGAGACCTCGACCTCCTCCTGGAATGGGTCATCGGAGCCGATATTATTGATCCTGTCGGCACCGATTTCCGGAGCCGCAGAACGCCGATGTATCGGCTCCAGCCGGAGCCGATACAGCCACCAGAGTAACCGTGTCGGAGCCGCTCCCGGCCGACACCGATGCCTGTGCCACATGGGTGTCGGCGCCGATGGGAGCCGACACCGATGCCACGTGGTGTCGGAGCCGGTCGGAACCGACCCCACAGTGGTCAGCAGATCGGCACCGATAGCCATCGCGCGAAGGCTTAGTAGATCCAGAATCGGCTCCAGCCGAGCGATCTCGACTCTATACGAGTCGGAGCCGAGGCCACAGGCTTAGGAACAGAAGCCTGGGTCTTGGCAGATTTTGTTGATTTTGTGGGCCGACTTGGCCGGAGAGCCCTCCGGCTTAAGAAGACCCCTCAGAATCAACTTATTCTTCTCCTGCAGGACTCTCTGGCTGAAGGAGTGACAAATAGCACAGGAGTCCTGCAGGTGAAGAGGGCCTAAACAGTACAGGCAAGAAGTGTGACCGTCTGTCAGAGACATCTTCTGACAGCACGAGTCACACTTCTTAAAACCTGAAACCCTCTCTTAGACATGGTGCCCAAAAACACACACACACCAGTCCAATTAAATTAAATTAATCCCAAAAGGGGATTTAGTAAACTAAACCAACACACACACCCTAACAGGGGGGGGGATGGGAAGGGAAATTAACTGACTAAAAAATTTTAAAAGAGACAGGGATTTCTGTGAGAAAAAGTAAGTTTAAAGTTAAACTATCAAAATAAAAGGTTTTAAGTAAAAGGGGCTTAAAAGTCACAATTGTGAATTACTTACCAGGTGCTGGTAAAGAGAAGACCTCCCAAGCGCAAACGAGATCTGGGTACTTCCTGCCTTGCATCATGGGATATGGGGCTGCCTCGAGCTGGTAAAAGGAGTTCTCGAGCTAAAGCAAGTGCCGAGTCGGAGCCGAGGGATCGGCTCCGAACCCATCAAGCAAGAATGAAGGCGAGATTGACAACTTAACATCTATAAATTTTAAAGTTTTAGAAGAAAAAGGGGCAAAAATAGTAATGTAAAAATCACTTACCAGGAGCTGGTAAAAGGAGGACCTCATCAGCGAAGCGGCAAACGAGATCTGGGTACTTACCGCCTTACATCATGGGACATGGGGCTGCCTCGAGCTGGTAAAAGTGACTCTCGAGCTTAGCAAGTGCCGAGTCGGAGCCGAGGATCGGCTCCGAACCCATCAAGCAAGAATGAAGGCGAGATTGACAACTTAACATTAAATGGTTCGATTTACTTAGGAAATGCCAAGAATCAATCCCTATGTGTTGTTCATCCTTCAAAACATTTTTCAATACCAAGTCAATATATTTCCCAATGAAATAGGTCTTGGAACCAGCTACAAAGACAATAGGCCTCATGGGGGGGGGGGGGGGTCATACGAGTCTTTGTGTTTTTTAGGGATACCGAAAATATTCGGTACCCTAGGATACTTGACATTCAAGAAATTGTACACATCAAAATCTATCTGGCCTTGATCTAATAAATCTTTCAAGGCCAAGTCAATTTTGTAATGAGAAATATTGACATAATTAACAGATACTTCTTCGTACGTAGTCCCATCTAACAACAGCACATTCATTCTGTTGTTGTAATCTGTTTTGGACATTATAACTACTCCTCCCCCTTTATCGGGTTTCATTACACATACAGTTTTGTCAGAAATCAATTTTTAAGCAACAACATTTCATGTGGGTTTAAATTAGATGTACCTTGATTGCCCTTATGTTTCAATAGATTTCTAAATTCAAAGTCACACATGGATTCAAAAAGAACCAAAATATTAGCTAAAGGGGGGTTGTAGACACTATGCTTCCATACCAAAACTGATTTCTCAACATGCAAGGTGTTATCAATTAATAACTTGAAGTTCAGTTTCCGAACAAAACATTTCAAATCAAGTATAAGTTTCACAAGCTTGACTCTCTGTGTCGGAACAAAATGAAAACCTTTGCTGAACAATTCAGCTATGCCGGAATCAAACTTAGTGGGGGAAAAATTGTAAATAATAAAGTCTCCTTGTATGTTAGCATACATGGTTTGTACAACCTCACCACCTCCATTACAAACCCTTTCAGTTTCCCATCACAAGTCCTGCATGTCATAGAAGTCATTACCTGTTAAATTGGTTTGCTCACAGTCTGAGCGTTTAACATTTAAAATTAGTTCCACCTGGGTTAACAATATTGTCCATTTTGATGGGGAAAGCTCTCCTGTCTCCCCCGCTGTCGATTCCACGAGGACCGGTATTGTGGTCACCTCGTCTGGTTTCATATCATTTCGGATATTCAGGGAAAATCCCACCGCAAAGGGGCTTGATTAACCAGCTGCTGTTCAGCTCCACCCACACGAACTTCCTGATTGTTCTCTGATTGGCTACTCATTGTATTGGCATGGTTTCTCTGGAAAGGTTTAGGATAGGCATACCCTGACTGATAAGCCTTGATGTTACGGTCCAATTTCTTCCCCTTTTGCAGTTGATCATCCCCTGCCAATTTATCAACTTTTTCAAGCACACTTTTGTATGCTAAAGTTGAGTGCTCAAACAAAAGATCTTCATGAAGTTTTTTGTCGAATTCAGTCAACTCGGCATGTAAGGAATCAATAAGGGAAGTATTGTGGTCTATCAATAACTGCATTAATTCAGTGCCTTGCTGGTCAGACAAAGCAATTAAGTCCTTGTGCAAGGTAGAGTCAGGAATTAGTCCATTTGGAAATTTCCAATAACAAAGTCCTTTAGGGACCAATTTGTTCTCGATACACTCATGAAAGTAGGCATTCTCTACCTTTAACTTTCGGCATTTAGTCAATTTATTTTCAAAGGCAGACAGAGTCTGTTGAAAAGTCCCCCTTTGACTAACATTCCCATTAGTTTGATTAAATAAAAAGTCTCTTTCAAACCAGCTTTGAAAAGATATATTACCCGAACCACTAGGTGCACCATTTTGACCACCACTCGTTCTTCCAGAGTTCAAAAAACCTTGTCCAGGAGGTATGCTGCCATTAATCAACACTTCACTGTTGTTGGGAGAGCCATATGGTGCTTCACAAGAAATTTATTCTAATAATTGGGTTAAAAGTCCAATATTCTCCCTTGGGTCATTCCCCAAGGTGATGGTACATGGAGAAGAACTCATCCTTGGAACCACTAGTTGCCACACAAAAACCAGGAACCAATCACCAAACTTAGTGCAAAAAACAAGAAGAGACTAGTCCAAGCACCAGTTAATATTCCAGTTTATTGAGGGCTTTCGTCAGCATCAATCAGCTGACTTCTTCAGAATGAAAACTCATTCAACTTGAAACCATTTTATATAAAAAACAAGTCACATTACATTAAAATTGATCAATATTAAGACCTGTTAAAAGAACATTTAAAGCACCAAAACACTGTAAAAAGTATTGTATTAGACATAACACCACCATGTGCACAAACCAACGTGAATATCCCCACTAACCCTCTAAACATATAAAATGAAAATAAAAATGAAAAAACAAAATAAATGAAATATATTGAATTCTTATGTTTACAATAAGTTTGGTGTTTGGTTCCTGGTTTTTGTGTAAGAACACAGGAAGATTTATAGATTGCTTGAGAGTGAATTCTGAGACCATCTTCAGCATGATAGCAGGGTTAGTGCATAACACAACCCTATCCCTGTGGAAAATCAGATATGGTTTTCCTACCATGAGAGCTTGCAGTTCAGAGACTCACCTTGCAGATGTCAGACCAATAAGATAACAACAGTTTTCCAGGTTAAGAGCTTTGGATCAGCCTGAGAGACAGATTCTAAATGTAGTAAAATTATTTTTTCCAGAACATAGCTGAGATCCCATGAAGGAGGAATTTGCTTGTGAGGGGGTCTCATATGTAATACTCTTTTCATAAACTGTTTTACTAAAAGAGAAGAAGAAACAGAAGGATCCACTGGCAGATAAGCAGAGATGGCTGCTAAATGCAACTTAATGGATGCATATGATAAGCCGTTCAGAAGTAGCTCACACAAATATTTCAAGACCAGAGGGGTTTTAACCTTAAAGGACCCTCTGTTCCCACTTATGCACCATTTAGAAAACTTCATTAATCTGTAAATGTAAGATTTTCTAGTGGCAGGTTTTCTAGCCTCCTTTAACACCTGTCTCGCATTCTTATGAAAAAAGCACCTAAATGAATTCAAGATTGAATCATCCAGGCTGTCAGCTGTAGTTACTCCAAAATGGGATGTACCACTCACCCTGAGACTTCTGACCAAATCCAGAGTGTGAGGAAGTCTGTGGTAATTGCCATTGGCCACTATTATTATAAGACTGCCTGGGTCAATAGGAGGTCACCACAATGATCTTTGGCATTTCTCTATGAATCTTCAGAAGTACCTTGTGAATCAGTAGAAAGGGTAGAAACTCATACATGAACATTCTCATCCAAGGGAATGAGAAGGTGTTTGTCCTACAAGCATGGTTGTAAATATGTCTGGAACAGAATTTCCCCATGTATCTTTTTTTTAAGCAGGTGAGCAGATCTATTTAAGGCATTACGAACATTGGGACTAGATTCTGGAACTCCACTGCCTTGAGTTGCTACTCGTGCAAGTCTACCCAGGATCTGCTTAGTCTATCTGCCACAACATTTTGCTCTAATAAAATGTATCATGACTGAAGAGTCACAGAATGCTGTAAAGCCAGTTTCCAGGCCATCATTGCTAAATGGCATAAAGGATATGAACTTGTACCCCATTGTTAGGTGTTGTCCATAACCACAAGAAGAGGACTCGAAGTCCAAAAGTGGTGCAGGTCTTTCAAGACATGTATCACTGTGTTGCATGCCTCCTTGGGATTCCAAGTGGCTTGCACTTGCACTCCCACTGACAGCTCCCCAAGCAAAGTTGGAAGAATCTGTCTGGAGAGATTGCGTTGAAACAGGTGGGAAGAAGGGAAGGCCTAGATTGATACTCAGCTGTTTTCTCCACCACTGTAACTCTCATCTGATCAAGGACAGCACTGGCAACTGGGATTCCAAGAAATGTAGATGCTGGATCCAAACATTTCATACATACCACTGAATTTTCCTCATGTGGATATGGGCCAATGGTATCATCAGCTGCCATCAGTTTTAGAATTTTTAGGAATTCTCCTGCCAAGGTGACATTCCACCTGGATAATTCCAGAAAAATCATCTGGTAGGAGAGGACCTTGTCTTTGGGAAGAAAGGCAATTTTTTGTTAGTGCTGATTAAGCACCTAAGGAAGATTAGTCTTTGTGAGGGTGTCAGGCATGACTTTGGAAGGTTCTTCTTGAACCCAGCTTGGACTGTAAGGTTGACACCTCCTCTGTGATTTCAAACATCTGGATGCAGACTCTGCATACATCAGCAAGTCATTCAAGTAAGGAAAAATGTGAATTGCAAGTGTATGGCAGTAGAGCAAAGCATTTCGTAAATGCTCAAGATGCAGTGGATAGCCCAAAGGGCAATGCAGACAACTGATAGTATGAACCAGACACAACAAATCTGAAGATGTATCCTAAAGAGGTAAGCAATAGGGGTAAAGTGATACACATCCCTCAAGTCCAGGATCACCATGAAGCAGTCATCCAGCAGAAATGTAGCAAAACACAAGCCTCTTAGCTTCCCTTAAGGACTCCTTTCAAACATCTTGTAGAAACAGATCCAAAAACAAATGAAACAGAGTCCAAACTGGCCAAAATCTTTTAATTATAAAACGTAAGCACTTTCAGGTTAAAAAAAACCTTCATCAGACAAACTTCACATAACCATTACAGTCTTTAAATATTAAAACAGTTCTAAAAGCAACCAATTACTTTCTATACTTGACCCACCTTTTCTTTAAGGCTGGTTTTAAAGGTACAGAGCTATTTAACCCAGGTGGGTTATCAGCAGCCAACTGTATGATCCATCTCAATTCTGCATACTCTGTATCATTAACAATACCCTCCCCCTTTTTTTCATCTTTGCAACATGCAGAACCGTAAAAACAAAAGTATGATCTGGAAAGCTAGAAACATGCTGATACAATGCATTATGCTTGTCATTCTGTCTCATAGATGACAAGTGGTGCAATATTCTTGTTTTTAACTTACACTTAGTTTTTCCAAAATAAAAACTTGGACGTAATTTACAGCATGCCAGGTAAACCACATTCTCTGTATGGCAATCTGCATAGAACTCAAATGTATATTTTTTGTTTGTAACAGGATGTATAAAATAATTTAAACCATTCCGATTTGAACATGCTTTGCAATGCCTACAGGGAAAAGTCCCTGTTCTCATATGTGCAGAAGAAACACTGTTAGCCTTCTTTTTATTTTTTAACCCAGGTTCTATGCATAACATATCTTTTATATTACTATTTCCCTTGAAGGTGAATCTAGATTTCTCATCTAAAATATCCTTTAAGTGATTGTCACTTCTTAATATCTTCCAGTTTTGTTTAATAATATCTCATATCCCATACACATTATTGCTATAACGTAGCATTGCCTTGAGTTTTTTATCATATTTGTTGGATGACTTCAACTTGTCTATCTGCTGTTCTTTATTATCAGAAAACCATGGTCTAGCCCTGGCTTCCCTGTTAGATATTATGCTGTCCTTAGTTTTTTCTAAGTTTTCCTTTGGGTACCCCTTTTCCTTAAGATGTTCATTTAACACATCAATTTCTTTGTGAAACTCATTATTATCTGTGCACAGCCGAGAAACTATATCCTTGCCCTTGCATAATATTATGAAAAGTATGCCTGGGATGCATGCTACATGCATTCAAGTAATGATTTCTCCAACATTGTTTCCAGTGCAGGGTAGTATCTATCTTGCCAGTTACATTTTTATTTAATGTGACATCTAAGAAGGCAATAGTCTCATTGCTGTAATCTACTAAAAACCTGAGAAAATCTGTGGTTTTCTCCAGGTAGTCAACAAAATTCAACAGTTCATCACTGCCCTGTACCCACAACAAAAAAATATCATCAACAAATCTGGCATAAAAAAATTATTGAAGTCTTCCATGGATGTTCACACTTAAAAATATTTTTGCCTTCCCAGAAGGCTAACACTAGATTAGCATAAAAGTTGGCATCGGGTGTGCTCATGGCAACACACTGTTCTTGCCTGTAAAGTGTTCCATTACAAAGAAAGATGTTGTTTTCTAACACCAATGCTAATGCTTCCAGGATTAAAATGTTGGTGTTCTCATTATATATATTAACTGTATGCAGTACCTCTTTCACTGCCTTTAACCCAAACGCATTTGTGATGACCATGAACAGACTATTAACGTCCATGGTTACTATCAACGCACTCTTCAAATCTGAAGTTTGACAAGCATCATACAATTTTAATAAGAATTGTGCAGCATCTTTCAAAATCCTAGGAAAATGATCAAGCAGATTTTTCACCTTTGCTTCTACCCACATAGATTGGTGTTCAGTAGCCCATCCCCTACCTGAAATTATGGGTCTCATTGGTGGGGGTAGGGAATTTTTATGCATTTTTGGTAGTGCTTTAAAAACAGGAATTACTGGATGTTCAGTGCTTAAAAGTGCATACAAATCACATCTAACACTTCATTTCTTCTTAAAGTCCTTAACTTCTTACCAGCATTTTATAATTTTATATATATATATATATATATATATATATATATATATATATATATATATATTGCTTAACCATCAAAGGTGAGATATTTCCATAAGTACTGATATCACTAGTTAGGGCATATAAAGATTGTATGTAAGCTGTGGTATTCATAACTGCAATGGCCCCACCCTTATCAGCTGGTTTAATAACCAGTCTGTCATCATTCATTAAATCTAGCATTGCTTGCCTTTCCAAATAAGTTAAATTATTAAACCTGCATGTTGCATTGTCAAGATAAAATCTTATTTCATCCTCACAAGTTTTTAAAAAAGTAGAACTGTGGGGTACGTAACTGGTACAAAAGTACTCAGATGTTTCATAAGATTAGTATAATGGTTACTTCCCTTAAGCATGTTATTCAGAATGACATTCTGCCCAAACATGTACAAATCCAGTATAACTTCACTTAATACTGACGCCCTACTGGGTACAAATGATTATCCTTTACCTAAAACATTAATTTGTTCATTAGTCAATTGAAAATTAGATATATTAAATACATTAAAGTCATTAAAATCAGTCAGTTCATGACTCTCTGCCATTTCACATCTCTTTGTGCAGAGTGACCTTGCCTGTTTTCTGTTTTCTTCGTTACTGGTACTGGGAAAGTTAGAAAAGTCATAGAGCTGCTCCTTGCTGCAAAAAAAAGAAGAAGATGAATGAAGAAAGAAGCAAGGTTTTCGGTCTCACTCCCATGCTGGTGCTGAGCTGTTTGGTTCCCTGTATGATGTCATCAACCCGAGCCATAGTGGAGATGTTGCTATTAGGATCCATGGCATCCATGGAACCTCCTGTTGTTATGGTTGTAGCTACAGAGGCATTGTTCACATTTTGTTGTACATTAACATCCTGAAAAACATCACTGGGCTCAGGAGACACATTGTTAGTATGTAAATTACTTACTGGTGGATTAGATTCAGTTCTAGCCTGTTCACAAGGCCATGTAAAAATAATGCCTGTCATGACGTCCTGATAGTCCCTTTGCATCTTTTTCATCTTTGTTTGCTGCAGTTTATTTTCAAACAAGGCTATATTATTCAATACATGGGTAATTTTACACAGATGTTGGTCTGTGTTATAATGCATTTGTAGATTACTCTGTAGTAGATCTTTTACCTCACTATGAAGTTCCGCTTCAACAGGTGAAAAAATATTCTATAAGCAAATTCATATAACGAAAGCTGGTGTCTATATTAATCTGCTGCCACCACACTAACAAGTCAGGACATGCATCTCCTTGTGCTGGCATACATAATACTCTCATCCCTCTAGGCACTATTTTATATTCCAGACATGCTTCCATATGGAACCTCTACCATTGCAGGTGTTTCAATTTTCTTGTAGTATTATTTAAACAAGTCAGAACTCAAAGAAAGTCTCATTTAACAGCTCACCTGTAGATAGGCCATTCTCTTGTGTGCAATTCTTCATCAAGTCCATTCCGAGTAAAGGATTTAAACAGGCAGAAGCATTGATTTAAATTTTTTCACTTACTGAGCCCAGTCAACGTTTACATGGCTGGTAGTCCAATTCAACCTCATCATTCTGTAGTTCAGCCATGTGGAAAGAAGATGCAACAATAAACCAAAATGTAGCAAAACACAAACCTCTTAGCTTCCCTTAAGGACTCCTTTTGAACCTCTTGTAGAAACAGATCCAAAAACAAATGAAACAGAGCCCAAACTGGCCGAAATCTTTAAGATGGATCATACAGTTGGCTGCTGATAACCCACCTGAGTTAGATAACCTTTAAAACCAGCCTTAAAGAAAAGGCAGGTCAAGTATAGAAAGTAATTGGTTGCTTTTAGAACTGTTTTAATATTTAAAGACTGTAATGGTTATGTGAAGTTTGTCTGATGAAGGGTTTTTTAACCTGAAAGCGCTTATGTCTTATAATAAAAAATTTGAAGGAAAATGTGGGAATATGAAACATTTTAGATACCCCTTGCGTCAATTTACATTTGTCATCACAGTGCTTAAAGATCTGATTAGCTGCTGTATGAAACACAATATCAGCATCAAGTGGAGCACTCAAAATCTAATTTTTTAACTCATCAGACAGTTTTGGTTATGCAACCAAACATACCTCTTTACACAACAAATAGTGCTGTATTTCTAGAAACAGTATCAGCCCTCTCTAAGGAACTATTTAAAGCATGTGTAGATACTTGAGAAACATTGGAAACAGTCTTTTTCACATAGTATTTTGGTTCCATGGGTAAGGGTGCAACAAACTCATCTAAACTATACATAAACCATAATACAAACTTTCACATAAAACAGTGGTAATTAAACACCTTAAAAGCTACCATACTGGAATGAACCAGCTTCTTTTTCTGAGATTCTAGCCACTTGCTTAGTTTGTCTTGGGAGACTGGGTTTGATGAAGACATAATGTTTTTAATGAAGAAGGTTGCTGGGGACACCGAAGCAGGTTTTGCATATAAGGGGACTTGGAAGACAGGCATGGCAAAGCAGACTCTGACTTTCTTAAACACTTATTTTAAGAAAAGATTCATTCATCAGAGGAGAACTGCAAGCATTCTTAAATACATCTTTCAACAGAGGGAACGTTGCCACATCTGGGGCCTCATCCTCCAAAAGATAATATACCCTGTTGATCTCGGGAGCAGCCAAACATTGCACCCAACTGAATACTTCCCAAAATCTAGCCAACATTTGGGAAAAAGAAAAAAAATGAATTAATGTACCTACCATAAAGTTCCATGTTAGTTGTCCTTCATCTCGCCTTCCTTCTTGCTGGATGGGTTTGGAGCCAATCCTCAGCTCCGACTCGGCCACGTACTATAGCTCAAGAGCTCTTTACTGGCTAGAGGCTACCCCTTATCCCAGAATGCCCAGCATCAGCTACCCAGATCTCATTTGAGATAGCTCACACTAAACATAATTATAGAAGATAATCCATTAATAAACCTGGATATACAGTTAATTGTCATGGTTTGGTTGGGAAGCAACTAATAACAAAACAAATTAGCCAGTGAAACCATTGAGAAACTCCTCTCAATCCTCGAGGAAGGGGGACGGAGGGAGGGACGCAAGAAGAAAGGCGAGATGAAGGACAACTAACATGGAACGTTATGGTGGGTACATAACTTCTTTATGTTAAGTTGTCCAATCTTACCTTCAGTCTTGCTGGATGGAACAGCATTCCCTAGCACCTCAATCCTGGGTGGCTCATTGGAACAGACTCTTCAGAACCATGGAACCAAAGGAAGCCCTGCCCCGGGAGACCACATCTACTTTGTAATGAGAAATGAATGTATGAAGATCTGCCCAAGTAGCTGCTGCACAAATTGAATCTATGGGCAGTCTAGATTGAAATGCTACCAAAGTAGCTACTAACCTGGTTGAATGACCTTTGGGTTTTGTTGGAAGATCTTTTTGTCGCAAATGGTAGGTATGGGCTATGGTGTCTGATAACCATTTTGACAATGTTACTTTAGAAACTGGAAGGCCTTGTTTGTTGTTAGCAAATGAAAGGAACAACTGATCTGATTTTCTCATCTCTTTAGTTCTATGGAGATAGAAACACAATTGTCTATGCACATCCAGTTGGTGTAATCTGTATTCTGCCTTGTTGGAATGATTAGGGAAAAAGACAGGAAGTTCAATGGATTGATTCAAATTGTGTTCTGAACAAACTTTAGGTAGAAAAGATGGGTTGGTTCTCAGAGAAACTGTCTTTGTGAAAAACTAGGTATGGAGGGTGAACACATAGTGCATGAAGTTCTGAAACACATCTGGCAGAAGTAATAGCAACTAAGAAAAGAGTTTTTCAAGAGAGAAGTTTCAAGGAACATGACGCTGCTGGTTCAAAGGGTAGCAGTATCAAGGAGGCCAGAACCAAACTGAGATCCTAAGGTGGAAGGTGCTCTTTTACTGGGGGTCTAAGTAACGATGTACTTCTCATGAAGGCCTTACAGAGTTTATGAAACATTATGCTGGAGTTAGAAACATCTGACATGAAAATTTGAAATGGCAGCTAGTTGTACTCTGATGGTAGCAGCTGCTGCACCAGAATGAAACAGTTCTGCTAAGAAATCCAAAATCTCATATACAGGAGCTGTAAAAGGATCTAAATTTCTGGATTCTGCCCAGTAAGAGAATCTTTTCCATTTACTAGCATAGACTTTCCTTGTATTTGTCTTATGGGAGGAAGCAATAGTATCACGCACTGCTAGGGAACTATTGGGGAGCCTGGATAGACTGGAAGTGGAGTAACCAAGCTGTGAGCTTGAGAGATTGGATTGATTGGTGTAGCCCGCCTGATTGATGAATCAAGAGGTCCAGTACTGGGTCCAGAATCCAAGGCTGGGCTAGAAGGTGGGGGGTGAAGAAACAGAAACCAAATCTGTTGAGGCCAATAGGGGGCAATGAGGATCATTTTGCAACCCAACAATTTTGCTTTCTGAATGACTTTTGGAATTAGGGGAAAGGGGGGAAATGCATAAAGGAGTCCATGAGGCCACTCATGGACTAGAGCATCCCTGGGTGTCTGACCTGGAGGAGGAACAAGGGAGAAGTAACTGATGCATTTGTTGTTGAGGGGAGAGGCAAAGAGATCGCAGCAAGGCTGGCCCCATTTGCAGAAAAAAGATCCACAATTTCCTGTTTCAGAGACCACTCGTGAGGCATGAGGATAGCCCTGCTGAGCCTGTCTGCTATTACCTTGGATGTCCCAGGGATTTGCATTGCTGTCAGAAAACATTGGGAGGAAATTGCCCATTGCCACAGTCTGAGGGCCTCTCAGCACAAGGGGTAAGACCTGGTTCCACCCTGTTTGTTGATGTACCAAACCACTGACATATTATCCGTCTTTATTGCAATAGTCCTGGCAGGGAAAGAGTCTTGAAGAGCTTGCAGTGATAGGAGCACCGCTGTCATCTCCAGGACGTTGATGTGCAAGTGGTACTCATGAGGTTACCAAGTGCCTTGGACTGTCTTTCCTAGATAATGCCCCCCACACCCTATCATGGAAGCGTCCGAGGTCACTGTGGCGACCAGATGGGGTTCCATGAAAGGTCTGCCTTGAGTAACTAGTGGGGAGACCATCCACCAGGAATGGTGTCTTTTGCAAGACTCTGTAATTAGCATCATGTGAGACATGGGTAATTCCTGGAAAGACCATTGTGTGAAAAGAAGGCACTGAAGGATTCTCATGTGAAAGCGTGCTAAGGGAACTAAAAGAATGGCTGCTGCCATGGACCCTATAGCTTGAAGAACATATTTGACTTGAATTATTTTGCTCCTCAGGAGAAGTGACACCTGTTTTTGAATAATGGAAACTCTTTCCTGAGGCAATTTTACAATAATTTTCTTGTGTTTAGCTCTGCTCCTATGTATGTAATAGATTGACAAGGCAACAAGGCAGATTTTTCTAAGTTTATTGTGATGCCTAGTTGAGCACAGGATGTGATGGTATAATCTTGTGCCTCTATAAGTTGTTGCCTGGTGGTAGCGGTGAGGAGCCAGTCATCCAGATAAGGAAACACCTGGAATCCTAGACGTCTCAGGTGAGCTGTGACTACTGCCATGCATTTGATGAACACCCTGGGGGCTGTGGTGAGACCAAAGGGCAGAGCTCTGAATTGGTAATGACTGGCTCCTAGCCAGAAGCGTAGAAATCTCCTGGACTGTCTGTCCATTTTGATATGATAGTATGCATGGTGAAGATCTATGGAGCACATCCAATTGTCCTGCCCAGAAAGGGGAGAATGGATTGCAGTGTTACCATCTGGAACTTTTCTTTTTGTACAGATTTGTTTAACCTACTGAGATCCAGAATTGGTCTCCAGTCCCCTGTCTTTTTGGGCACTAAAACGAATTTTGAGTAAGTTCCGGATCCTACTTGGTCTGCGGGGACTTCCTGGATGGCTGTTTTTTCTAGCAGTCTTGAAACTTCTGTGAATGCCTGATCCCTTAGATTGGGTGGAACATCTGGGATGGAATTTTTTGAAATAAAAGGGGATTGATGAAAGGGAATCTTGTAACCTCCAGATATAATGGCTAGTACCCATTTGTCTTTTGTAAAATTTTGCCAGGTGATTGGGTACAATGAAAGCCTTCCCACGACTACCTCCAGAGTTGAGCAGTCGGGCATCCCTTCAGGGATGTTGATAGAGTTTGGACAAGAACATATCTCTGTCACCCTGATTTTGCAAACCCCCTCTGCCACAAGGGCGGCGTCTGTCATTGTTATTATTTCCCCCTCTGCCCCTGGGGGAAAATTCTCCACATGCATCAGGCAAGGGTCCCTGGGATTTTCAAAACCACATCTTTCCACCCTTCTGACCTTTTGGGTATGGTCTGGTAGGAGTGGAAAAATGGACTCCGACATCAGAGAGCATCTTGCCTTCCTGCTGGCATCTGGCTAAGCATGTCTTTCACCTGAGGCCCAAAGAGAGAGGAGCAATCAAAGGGGGTATTGGTGAAGGACGCTCTGAAAGGTTCCACAAACTGACACAGCCGCAGCCAAGAATGTCTCCTAAGAGCCACTCCTGTTCCTGCAGCTCTACTCGCTCCATTGGCTGCGTATGAAATAAGCCTCATGGAGGAGTTGACTACTGAATTGAGTCACCAACTGGGTAGCTACCTTGGCTGAAGATCCCTCAGCTGTGGGATCTTGTAGGGTATCTCCAAGCTCATTTAGGAGATCCACAGAAGCCTAGTAAAATGGGAATGATAATTCAGGGACTTAAGGGAGAAGGTCACTGATGAAAACATCTGCTTCCCATATCTGTCCATCATACGGGAGTCTTTATTTGGTGGATTTACAGATGAGGAGGTTTCAGCTAACTTTCTCTTTGTGGCTGCTGCTACCACCATGGCATCAACTGGGACACCTTTAGTTAAAAATTGTTTGTCTTGGGGAGCTGTGATGATTTTATTGGGTCTCCTCGGGACAGGTTCCATGGAATCTGGAGCTGACCAAGCCTTTCGAGACACTACAGACATGAGTGGATCAAAAGGCAGAGACACCCAGGAGGTGGAAGGTCAGGAACCAAATGTGCCCAGGTATACAGACTCATCCTCGGAGGGGGCTAGGGAAGTCGAGCTATGCCTCTGCCTGAGAATCTCAAGGATGTCCGAAAAGGAAACATCTTCAGAGGGGGACCTTGGGGACCCCTCCGATTCATCCAGGTCTGTATCTGAGGTGACAGACTCAGGGGAGTCTTGGTGCTTCCTTTTGCACTTTTTCTTCCAGAAAACCTGCTCAGAATGCTCTGGGGAGGTTTTGGAAGAAGAGGGTTCACCCAATAGGGTGTCCTGGGGCATAGGTTTCCTACACTTTGGGGCTGGAGAAGGAGCAGAGGTTGTCACAGGCACCGAGGGGGACGGAGCCAATGGAGCCGATAGTGGAGCCGTCTTTTGGGATAGCACTCTCTGCATGACTTTGAAGGTGCCACTGTCTCAACACAAGGAGGGCTCGAGCTCCGAAGAGACAGGAATCCCACCCTGCGCCGAGGGCAATGGCTCCAAGGCTGATGTGGGAGCCGAGCTCAACTGAGCCGATGCCCCAAGAGGGAGAGCAGGGTCAGACAAGGGTCTGATGCCACTTCCCCCCTTGGAGCCGACGAGAGAGCTTTGGTGCCCAGATACCTCGATAGGAGGAAGAACTGAGGTAATCGGAGCCAATGATGGAGCCAAAGAGGATGTCATCAGAGCCAAAGGAACCATTTTCGGAGCATCCATGGACTCCGGCTCCAAACTAAGCATAGTCGAAGGAGGAATCGAAATCGAAGTGGATGGAGCCAAAGCCTGTTGAGGCGGGCTTGAAAGCATTTTAGCAAGGGCCTGTGACTTCAGCAACCTGCTGACCACTCTCTCCACATCCTGATCTGATAACCTTGAGGATCGAGAGGAGTGGGAAGATGAGCGATGACTGGACTTGCTTTGAAGTAAGGGTGATTGTGGCACTGAGTGAATCGGCTCCAATGAAGGAGACCTAGCTTGTTTGTGGCTCCGAGATAGCTCTGAAGTAACAATTGGAGCCACTGGAGGGGTAGTCTTGTCAGTGCTAGATGGCACCAACACACTTGGTTTGTCAAGCTCACAGGTCAGTTCCGAACATGGAGCCGACGGCTTGACTGGTTTCAAAGGTTTCACTGGCTGAGATGCTTAAGCTGGAGAATCCTTTTTTAACAATCCATGGAGGATAAGATTGTTTATCCACTCCTGCAGGACCCTTGGACTAAAGGCATGACAAATAGCACAAGAGTCCTGCAGGTGCAGAGCCCCCAAGCAGTAAACACAACTAGTGTGCCCATCTGTCAGAGACATCTTCTGACAGCATGAGTCACACTTTTTAAAACCAGAGGTTTTAACTTCCTTAGACATTTTACCAAAAAGACAAACTACAACAGTAAACTAAAAATAAATAAAAACCTTAAAGAGGAGCCTCTAACTTAAACAGCTGTGCTTAAGAGGGGAGGAAGAACTCTCTAAGTTAAAGGAGTTCAAGGAATAAAAGAAGGCCTAGCGACTAAGGGGCAATGGCCAACACAGCACATAAACACAGCAAGGACGAGATAAGGGGTTTACAATAAAATAAACTTACAAACTACTACAAGAGAGAAAATATATGTCAAATTTTAAGCACAATATTTGAGTTTAATAGAAAAAAATGTATACTAAGCCTGAGCCAGTATTGATCGCAACCTAGCAGCTAAAGCAGCAAATGAGATCTGGATAGCTGACGCTGGTCATTCTGGGATAAGTGGTAGCCTTGAGCCAGTAAAGAGCTCTCAAGCTACAGTAAGTGGCCGAGTCAGAGCTGAACCCATCCAGCAAGAAGGAAAGCGAGATTGGACAACTTAACATCATCTGTTTAGGCTTCTGAATCTCTTTATCCTCAGAGTAAACTGACTGATCAAATTCTGACACTTCCAAGACTTCAAATTCCAGATCCATTTCAAAATTAGGATCCCTGGGTTGGAGCACTAGTGTTAGTTATAACCTGGGTATGCATACCATAATCAACTGCTTGAATAATAGATCTAGCCACAGACATTAGCTCAGGTGAAAACACAGTCAGACACTGTTGCCCTGCAATGTAGTGGGTCTTCCATGTCTTTTTTGCATGCACTACTCTAGTAGCAGAATCATCAGGGGGAGACATATCAACAGTGGCAACAGATTCTAAACTCCTAACTTCCCCTGCACCTAAAGAGTTTGATCCTAGCAAGCAATGGTACAGCCCCAGAGAACATGTATGACTTGAGTCAAGCACAATTATTGTACTAACACCACAAGAGGGGACCTGGAGGCAAAGAAGGTGGGTGGTCTGATAGCCTGGCCAAGGCTACTCAGAGTCACAATCCATAGAGTGAGGCATACTTCCTGATTTACTTATGGTGTGGGGCTGGCACTGTATCTGAGTCTATCAAGTTAAAGGACAAAACATTGTCAAAGCAATACCAAACATGGCTGCATAATCAGCCCAGTAAAAATGAACAAATTCCACTGTTCTCCCTTTAAATATGAATCTGAAGTCTATTTCTGCAGGGATGCTATTTGGAACATAGCACTGAATAAAAAGACAGTAGTCTCAGTAACACAGTTCAAAACACAAAATACATTTAACAAATATCCCCCAATTTAAATAAAAATAGTTTCAGACACAAATGATTAGAAACACCATAAAATAGTCTTAGAGAAGAAATAAAGCTGAAACTTATGAAAAATTCCTGTCAGAAATGTTTAACATACAAAATGGTAGGGAAATCATGATTTAATAAAAAAAATCTTTAGTAAGTTCCGGATCCTACTTGGTCTGCAGGGACTTCCTGAATGGCTCTTTTTTCTAGCAGTCTAGAAACTTCTGTGACGGCCTGATCCCTTAGATTGGGTGGAACATCTGGGATTGATTTTTTTGAAACAAAAGGGTTTGATGAAAGGGTATCTTGTAACCTCCAGATATAATGGCTAGTACCCATTTGTCTTTTGTAATATTTTGCCAGGTGATTGGGTAGAATGAAAGCCTTCCCCCGACTGCCACCAGAGTTGAGCAGTCGGGCATCCCTCCAGGGATGTTGATAGGGTTTGGAAGAGAATGTATCTCTGTCACCCTGATTTTGCAGACCCCGTCTGCCACGAGGGTGGTGTCTGCCATTGTTATTATTTCCCCCTCTGCTCCTGGGGGAACATTTTCCACATGCATCAGGCAATGGTCCCCAGGATTTTCGAAACCACATCTTTCCACCCTTCTGACCCTTTGAGTATGGCCTGGTAGGAGTGGAAAAATGGACTCCGACATCAGAGAGCATCTTGCTTTCCTGCTGGCACCTGGTAAGTGTGTCTTTCACCTGAGGCCCAAAGAGAGAGGAGCAATCAAATGGGGTATTGGTGAAAGATGCTCTGAAAGGTTCCGCAAACTGACACAGCCGCAGCCAAGAATGTCTCCTAAGAGCCACTCCTGTTCCTGCAGCTCTACTCGCTAATTATTTAATAAAAAAAAATCTTTTAAATACTGTTAACCTGTCCAATCACATCATATAATCAGAATACACTATTCAAGCACTGAGAGAAAAAAAAGGTGAAGGAGGGAAGAAATAAAAATCCAAAAGGGTTTCTTATCTGAGTTCAGCAGATGAAAAGATCCAGAGTAAGGAACAGTCTTCCAAATATTTTTTTCTTACTATGGCACTGGAAATAGAAAGGGTTCTGTATGTGTGTTTGTAAGGCAGTCTCTATATTGCCAGGTAATTGGTCTACTACACTCACAGACAGGCAGTGGGAAGGACTTTGTGCTTTAATAGACTTCCAGAAGAGGGTATCAGGACACTACTACCCAAATGTCAGTAAAGCAGTTGTTTGTTGAACAAATTCTATATCTTATATTATCCCATCCATCTACCTTGAATGTTGGGACAGATGCCCCAGCTGTCTACTTTCCTGTATTGAATCATGACAGAATGGAATTGAGAATGGCAATCCTGAGAGAGGACTTGGACCTTGAAATTATATCCAAATTTTGATGCTTAAAAGTGTGTAATGTAGTCCAAAGTTGCTGCTGTTAATATATTTTCAATTGAGGAGTCCCTGAAGAAGGCTTAAGAAGTTGCAATGGATCTTGCAGAATGAACCTTTGGTTTTGCAAGTACAGTTTTATTGTTAGACTGCTACACAAATATTTTGCATATCTGTTGCAATCTGGACAATTTTACTTTGGAAATCTTTTGCCCAGCCTACAGGATGCATAAGAAATATAGTGTTGGCTGTCTTTTCTGATTACATTAGTCTGGTATAACTAGAAGCACAACTGTCTGTGAACATCTAATGTATGAAGCAAGTATTCCCCTTAGTTGGACTGGTTAGGAAGAAAAAAACAGGATGGCAAGGTATATAGTTTCATTTAGAGAAACCTCTGAGGCTATTTTGAACACAAAGGAATGGTTCATACTGAGAGATGCCCTTTCTTTGTGAAAGACACAAAACATAGGCTTAGGAGACAGGCAGAAGCAAGGCCATCCAGGAAAGAAATTTCAAGTCAACAGACAATGTTGTCTCAAAAGGATCATAGCTCAGTGTCTTTGGAAGGATACTAAAATACAATGGGGGTGGCTGGGATCTTTAAAGGGACAATCCAAGGGATTTTTTGTTTTGATTCAGTCTTTGTTTACATTTCAGGTTTGCCTTTCTGAGCATGCTCACCTTTGGCTAAGGGGGTGGGGGAAGAGTGCCTGCAGGAAGGTTCAAAGGTGTTAACCAAATTCCATCTCAAATTGCAGATGTTCTTCGTGTTTCACTGTTGCAGTCATTATATTTGGGTTATCTGCTTGCAGGTAGCCCTCAGTCAGTCTGATTAACCAAGTCTTGGGTCCTGCGTTGGTTGCTGTCCCTTTTTCCATGACGTCAGGTCGTCAGGGGTATAAAACATGCAGCCGATGCCATTACATCAGTCTTAATTGCCGTGCCCAAAGCAGAAGCAGTTCGTAAGTGCCGATTGGCCGACTCCTGAAATTTTCGTTTTCGAGTTTCAGAACCAGTCTTCAACTAAAGCTATGTACCCCATTGGGGAAACTTTTTCTTGCTCCTTACCAATGTCAGTAAAAGTTAATAATTGCATTACTTGGGAAAGCAAATACCTCACAAAGATTTTCATTCGTACTGTATTCCTTGACAAAGCCCTGACCACAACTTGCCTTGCTGTCGTTTTGTGCTTTATTTAAACAGCGCACTATCTGTTGTTGGTATATTTTCGCTTCTAAATATTTTGGTTCTCGGTTTAGTTAGCCAGAAATGTCATTGGTTAGCCTTCTGACTACCGGGATTCCGAAAATGCACAAAGATAATGACAGAGACAGGCTGCTGAGGTCCAAAGCTGCCGACGACGCTTCACCTAAGCCAGTCACCAGTTCACCAGTACTCAGTGAGGCGCTTTTGTAGCCCCTGATACCCACTATTTCTGACTCGCAGGCCTCTACTGAGACCCATTCGGAGTCCGGTATGCCGCGAGATGCTTCAACTGTGGAACCTGTGGATGTCTCTAACTTGGATGGGTCCGGAGCCGCTGTGCAGGCACCGGCTTCTGAGGGTGTATTCAGGCCTACGGACTTGCATATCAAACCGACACCTCCTCCTTCTTTATTTAATCCAAAATCTCGAACCATGCCTAAGAAACCGATTCCCAGGCCACATACTCAGGCCTCTATGCCTAAAAAACAAATGATAAGAATGGCTGAAAATCTTATAACTCTAATCAGGGGAAGCCAACCTCCCCCTTCTAAGAGACCTAGGTCTGAAGTTGTTTATAAATCTTCTGAACAGGATTCAGATTTTTCTCATTCTTATGATCTGGATTTGCCCTTATCTACTTATGAGGATTCTGATGCAGAGGACACTATTCCCTCTGCTTCCCCTCCAGAGGATTTTTCTTTTGGTGAAACCTTACTTACCCATTTCCACTGGGAAAGCCGGGATTTTTCTGATTCAAAAAAAGTGGCTTAGGGATTTCCTACTCCTGCCTCATCATAGGCCTTTAGCTATACCTCCTGTACTAGATATTGTTGATGATGCTTTCTGAGAATCTAGTTTGACCCCTGTTTCTTTGCCTCCTGCTCCCAGAAAACCTGACAGATTTTACAAGGTTCTTGATTCTCACAAGTTCCTTTTTAAAAATTCTATTGCGGATCCAGAGACTATTTTACAGGGACCCAAAGGCATTAAGGCTTCTACTGCTAAAAATCCTATCCCCCTCAGATAGAGACTCCAGGGCGCTGTTTAGATGGGGTAAGAAAGTTTACACTTCTCCAACATTGGCCATTAGGGCTTTAAACTGCCAGTTTCATATGTTAAAGTATCAACAACATGTTATTGGATTGCTTAAACAGAAAATGATGTTAATTCCTGACTGCTCTGAAAATAAAGAATTACAGGATTTAATGCATTCTGCTGAACAGGTTGGAAAACATACTTTGCAATGTGGATTTGATTCACGAGAGGCCTCTTGCAGGGCTGCTGTTACTGGGTCTGTGCTCAGAAGGCATGCTTGGCTTAAGGAGCAATCTTTGCCTGATCACGTTAAAGCTAAATTGTTGGATGCTCCCTTAAATCAGGACCACCTCTTTGGCATCAAGGCTGAGGAAGTTCTTAAAAAGATGGAAGATAAAGCTAAATCTATGAAGACAAAGATTTCTTACAAGTTCAGCCTCCTAGATTTAGTAGGCACCGGCCCTCTATAAATTGGTCCTTTCCAGCCCCCTCCAGGTCTTCTCAAGCCAAACCCAGACACAGCAGTAACCCCAGGTTTTAGTCCCAAGGGACATACAAGACTAGGCAGTGGGGGGTTTCCACAATTGAACCTGGGAGCAGTAAGACTCCCCTCTATGGAAAACCGTCACAATGACTTGTTTTTATGACTTCCAAGCACTTCCCAACTGAATGCTCCTTTAGGCAGAAAGATTGGTCTGCATGCAAAAAACTGGGAACTCATTACCCAGGACAAATGGGTTTTAAATATAGTGTCCCAAGGATACAGATTTCATTTCCATACATTACCATCACCAAGCGGGTGGCCAGATCTACCCCCAAATCAGTGGGCAGAGGCCCAATATCAGGTACTCTCTCTCTCTCTCTTAAACATGGGGGCTATTCAGTTGGTACCAGAAGAGGAAAAGGGACAAGGTTTCTATTCAAGACTTTTCCTGGTACCCAGAAAAGGCAATACATGGCGTCCTATAGGTTCATAGGTTCATACTAGGCTATCTGCCCTAGGGCATTTATAAGCCTAGCCAGAGTGTGTTTGGCTTTCACCACCCATTTTAAAATAATTTTGCTATGCCCTTTTTTGAGGTCAGTATACTGTGCCTCTGTCTAACAGTGACACAGAAGTGATACCCGGGGTAAACCTACGATCTCCCATCCACTCATCAAGATTCCTCTTGAAGAGAGTCAATGAGGGACTCTGCCTAACCTGGACTGGGATTTTATTCCAGAGTGAAGGGAGCCTCTGGGTTATGAATCTGTCCCTCCAGCATGTCCTATTTATTTCAGTGCTGAGGTTCAAATCTCTCAAGCGTGTAGCTCAATGGGATTTGGATTTTCTGAGGTGCAGCATGTCCATTAATTCCGGGTTAGACATGGCTTTATACGTCAGGCACAGATCGCCTCTGAGCAGGCAGTATGCCAGTGAGTAGACCTGGAGTTTCTTTAACTGGGCAGCATATGGCATCTGTTTGAGCCGTTTGATCCTCTTGCTGAGGTACTTTTGGGGTCTTTCCAGTTGCTGCAGGTGTCTGGTAAGGTACATCCCAAAAGGGGCATTGTACTCAATTATGGGCCTGATGAGGGATGAGTAAAGAGGCATGATGACCTCCCCTGATCTAGATGTGAATCCCTTCATGATTAGGTGGGCTATATAAAATGTTTTTCTAAACCACTTTGGCCACGTGGTTGTCAAATGAGAGATTGCTATCAACTTGGGTCCACAGGTCCCTAATTACTTCTTCTGTACTTAATGGATTACCACCTATGTGGTAATTTGTGGGCACTTTGTTTTTGCCAAAGGGGATGACTATACATCTTCCCCGGACGGGGGATCAGAGCGAAGTAATCGTTGCATTTCGTGTTTGAAGGAGAGGCAAAAAGATCGCAACAAGGTCGCCTCCATTGGGCAAATACTTGCTCTGCCACTAGGTGGTTGAGAGACCACTCGTAAGGAGTCAGGATAGTACGACTGAGCCTGTCCGCTAAAATGTTGGACCGTCCCGGAATGTGCATTGCTATGAGAAAGCGGTTGGTGGAAATCGCCCATTCCCACACTCTCATGGCCTAGCGGCAAAGGGGGTAAGACCTGGTTCTCCCCTGTTTGTTGATGTACCAGACTACCGACATGTTGTCTGTCTGTACTGCAATTGTCCCTACCGGAAGAGAGTTGTGTAGTGCTTGCAACGTCAAAAGCACCGCTCTCATCTCTAGGACGTTGATATGCAAAGAGGTCTCTACGTCGTTCCAAGTGCCTTGGACTGTTCTGGCTGAAAAATACCCCACCCCCCACCCCAGGCGAGAAGCGTCCGTGGTCACTGTGTCGACTGGTGGAGGTAGTGAGAAGGGATGGCCCGTGTGGAGGTTGGGAGACTGGAGCCACCACAGGAGCGATTTTCTGCAAACCTTGCTTAAGGAAACGGGGTGAGACAGAGGGTTGCAAGACAGGGACCATTGTACCTGGAGGGTCCACTGTAGAACCCTCATGTTCAACCGGGCCAATGGTAGCAGAGGGATTGCAGTCGCCATAGATCCTAGGGCCCTCAGAATCAATTCCGCCGAAGGAGTTTGCAGATGAAGAATGGCCTGCACGTGTAACATCAGGTTCTGAAGTCGATCTGGAGTCAAGAACGCAAGCATCTGTCTGGAATCCAGTCTTGCCCCTATAAAATCTAGCTTCTGTGTAGGGATGAGAGAGTATTTGGTCATGTTGATGGTTAATCCTAATAGTGGAGCCAGACCGAGAAAATAGTCCCTGCCTGAGCAAAGTAGATGCCTTGTTGGGGCTGTGAGGAACCAGTCATCCAGGCATGGAAAGACCTGAATTCCCTGGAGTCTCAGGTGGGCCGCTACTACTGCTAGGACCTTGGTGAACACCCTGGGGGCTGAGGTGAGACCAAAGGAGAGGACCCTGAATTGAAAGTGACTAGCTCCCAGCCAGAAGCGGAGGAACCTCCTGGAATGCCTGTCCACTAGAACGTGATAGTACACATCCTTGAGGTCTATAGAGCACATCCAATCGTCCTCCCACAATAAGGGGAGGACGGATTGCAACGTGACCATTCAGAACTTTTGTTTGGGTACCGCCAGGTTTAGGAAAGAGAGGTCGAGGATGGACCTCAAGTCCCCCGTCTTTTTTGGCACCAGAAAGAACCTGGAGTAAAACCCTGATCTGATTTGATCTGGGGGGGACAGGCTGGATGGCTCTTTTTTGTAGAAGCTGCTGAATTTCTGCAGTGGCCGCCTTCTTTTGACTGGGTGGGACGTCGGGAAGGCTTCTGATTCTGGGGTTGGCTATGAAGGGAATTAGGTAACCTCTGGATATAATGCGAAGCACCCAGCGATCTGTTGTTATGGACTCTCATTTTGCCAGGTGCTTCGAAAAACACCCCCCGACTGCCTCCAGAGTAGAGCAGTTGGGAAACCCCTCAGGGGTTCTGCGTGGACCTCTCAGAGAAAGGTTCTCTGGACCCAAAATTCCTCGGACCCCCTCTGCCTCTGAGGTGGCGTCCTCCCTGTCCTCCTCTGCCACGAGAGGACTGGTTGTCCTGAGCAGACTGAGATTGATGCGATTTTCGGAACCACATCTTCTTCTGACCCTTTTGGTTCTTGGAAAAGGACCTCCGGGGTGCAGAGAAGCGGACTCCAACGGCAGAAAATGTCTTCCCGTCTTTCTCGCTCTGGACAAGAGTGTCGCGAATGGTTTTGCCGAACAGTGCAGAACCATCAAAAGGAGCATTCGCGAATGACACCTTAAAGGGTTCCGAGAAGTCACAGTGATGGAGCCAGGCCTGTCTCCTCATGACAAGCCCGACTCCGCCTGCTCTAGCGGCTCCCTCTGTAGCATGAGACAATAGCTGCATAGAGGTATTAGAGATAGAGCGGAGGGTGGCCATTCTGGAACAGTACAAATCCTTGTCTCCCTCTGACATGGACCCCAGGGGGGAACCAGCGTATTCCTTAATTAGGTCCCTCTGCATCCTAATAACGTGTGCGATATAGTTCAAGGCCCTCATAGAGAAGGTTGCTGAACTGAAGGCCCGCTTCCCAAGACGGTCCATCGCGCAAGACTCCTTGCTCGGAGGATGAACCGTGGGGCTCTCCTGAGCCAACTCTTTCTTAGTGGCTGCAGCCACCAACATGGCATCCACAGGGGGACCTCTGCTCCAATGTGATCTCTCTGCAGGGGGGCTCAAAATTTTGTCTGGGCACTTGGGGATTGGCTCTACGGTGTCCGGTTCCTTCCAAGCCCTAGAGGATATGAGATCCACCAGGAGGTCGGGTGGAGGGGACACCCAAGAGGTAGATGGTCCTGCCTCGAATGCCTCAAGGAATACAGACTCGTCAGAGGAAGCCTTGGGGGCAGACCACCCACCTCTGATTTTGAGCATTTCCATGATGTCTCCAAAGGAGACATCCACAGGGGGTGATCTCGGGGAGCCTTCCCCTTCATCCAAGTCCGTATCTTCTGTGAGACTCTCAGGGGAGTCTATGTGCCTCCTTTTGCACTTTGCCTTGTGGGGAATCTCCTCAGGGGGGCTGTCCGAGGAGTCCTCACGGGCTGTAACCTGTTCCACTGGAACTCCTAAAGGCGCTGAGGCAGGCTGCCCAGAGGGCCGGATGAGGGGAGCCAGGACCAGATGAGAAGGAGTGCAGGAGGGAGCCAAAGCCAGGACCAGAGGCCTGGAAGCACTCGACAGTGCCCTCTCCACCGCAGCGAAATCCGAGGGGGAGCCGATCTCAAACGGATCCCACTTGGATCCGAAACGGGGATCGGACCCAGTGCCGAGAACGTCGGATCCGAAGGACCAGTGTGCTCCGACCGGGACAGAGCCGAAAGCACACCGAATCCCTCGGATCCAAAGCTCGGCCCACGGCTCCGAGAGGTCGGATCCAACAGACTCGAGGGAATAGTCGGAGCCGACGTGCCCAGAACGGTCGGCTCCGACCTACCCCCGGAACCAACGTGGCTCAGCTTTGAGCGCTCCAAGCCCGGAATGCGGGTCGGAGAAGGAGCTATAGGAGTGAAAAAAGGGGTCGAGCTCCCCCCCAGAGGGGGGGAGGCAAGAGCACTCCCATCTGCATCTGGGCCTGGATGAATCTCCTCATCATCCAGTCCATATCCGCATCAGACATGCTAAAAGTGGACCTTGACGAGGCCACCGAGGCAGACCTGGAGTGTCGCCTCGATGACCTCGACGGGGACCGGATCACCTCCTCCTCGGGTCCCGGGGAGAAACAAGGGGATTGGATCCGAGGAGAAGGAGATCGAGAAGACTTGGACGGGGAAGCCCTCTTGGTGGGCGGGGCCGATGAAGAGTCCTCGGCCCGCTGCTTAAGGTGCTTCTCCCGCCGCTTCTCTTTCCTGGCCTCCCTATCCTCTGGAGGCGAAGTGGGATGTTGAGTCCTGGTCGGAGGAAGGGAGACAGGGGTGACCGCTACCGGGGGGGTAGCAGGCACTGATGCACCAGAGGCCGAAGCAGAGTCTGGGGGTAGAAGGCCCGCCAGAACTAGCTTCGACCTTCGATCCTTGAGTGCCCTGGGGTTGAACGCCGCACAAATCGCGCAACCCGAAGAGAGGTGTTCAACCCCAAGGCACCTAACGCACCGAGTGTGGCCATCAGCCGGTGAAAGCTTGTGACCACACTCGGTGCATTTCGAAAAAATTGCCTTAGGGGCCTCTGACATGCTGTAGGAAAGCACACTCACTAGGCCCCTAATTCAGTCACACACACACGCTACGACCAGCAGGGGAGGGAGAATTATACTTAAATTAAAACAAGTATGTTATATATATAAAAAGGAGAAAGGGTAAACCTATTACACACACAACCAGTCACTCAGAAGAAAAAATACAAAAAACTTTTTTCCTCACAAAATGCCAAGAGCTCTGAACCTAGCTGTTGCTTGAAGAGCGGCAAACTAGATCTGAGGTAAGTTAGGGCAGGCAGGGGATTATGGGTAAGGGGGAGGAGCTAGGAGCTCGGATCTATGCTATGTTAGAAGTTGCCGGCTCGGATCCGAGATCGGATCCGTATCCCACAGGTTGCTGACAAATGAAGTTCCTACTTCAGATGAAGAAGTTATGTACTCACCATAACATTCGATGTATGTAGTCCATCTCGCATCACATTCTTGCCCTTGGGTTCGGAGCCAAACCTCGGCTCCGACTCAGCCATACCCTAGCTCAAAGTCTTTCAATTGGCTGGGCTAAGAGGTATCCCATGCTGCACTGCTCCCTTTCCCTAGATCTCGTTTGCCGCTTGCAAAGCTCAGACGTGGTCTCGCTCATGGCTGTGGCTAAGTATAACTTTTTGTCACTTGAACCATGGATGATTGGCAAAACAGTACATACTAAACCTGGTAAAGACATTCGACACACTATCTCACTTGGGTATTATACACAAACTCAAAAATGAAATAAATTCCTATGTAACCTAATGAATAGTCGCATGAATTTAGGGTAGGGAATCCACTTCCACAACTACTCCTGCTACTAGTGGTGTTCCACAGGACTCAGCACTTGGACCTCTCCTGTTTGGAATACACTTCTCTGAAGTCATAGCAAATATAGAGGGTCTTTGATTGACCAAATCTGCAGATGACTGCAAGTTGGGTGCAATGACTGATTCCTCCAAAGATGTAAATATCCTTAAGGAGGCTATGAAAGCCAAGTAACTGGTGCCAGAAACAGAACCTAATACTCCATGCCAAAAAATTCATATTTATACCCTTTGGGAAGTTGACCACTCCTGTAAATTACAACATTGATAACACTTTCCTAACAGTAGACCAGTGGTAAGGGACTTGACAACTCAGGTTGACAGTAACCTGAACTTTGATCACCATGTGTACACAGTGGTGAGAAAATCCTTCTATGTGGGAGCAAATTAAGAAGTTATGTACATACCATAACATTCCATGTTAGTTGTCTTCTTCTCACCTTCTTTCTTGCTGGATGGGTTCAGAGCCAATCCTCGGCTATGACTCGGCCAATACTAAAGCTCGAGAGCTAATTCCACCAGCTCAAGGCTCCCCTATATCCCACAATGCTAGGTGGTATCTACTCAGATCTCGTTTGATAGCTAAAACCAAGCAGTTCTGGTCTCCATAGTATGGAGAAGAGAGAAAAAGAACCCACCTCTATATAAACCTGTATGTAAGCTACCACAAACATAAAAGGGAGAATAGAGGTGGTAGAACATGTGGGAAGGAAAACTCCAATGGAAGATCCTAAAAATTCTATCGGTCTGTCCAGGCTAGGGGGAAGGAGGGTGGGATGCAAGAAAGAAGGCGAGAACAAGACAACTAACATGGAACGTTATAGTAGGTACATAACTTCTTAATGTTAAGTTGTCAATCTCGCCTTCATTCTTGCTGGATGGGACCGCATCCCTAGCACCTTATCCTGGGTGGCCTATCGGAACAGACACTTGAGAACAGTGGAATCAAAGTTGGCACGGTTTCTGGAGGCCATATCCAATTTGTAATGTAAAATAAAGGTATGAGGAGAAGCCCATGTGGCTGCTGCACAAATGGAATCTATTGGCAGCCTGTCCTGAAAAGCTACAGATGTAGCTAATGCCCTAGTTGAATGAGCTCTAGGTCTTGAAGGCAGTTTTTGATGTCTGATTTCATAGATGAAGGTAATTATAGAGGTAAGCCATCTTGAAAGGGACACTTTAGTAACTGGAAGGCCCAATGTCCCTTCCGCATAAGACAGGAAAAGCTGATCAGATTCCCTGAACTGTTTAGTCCTGTCTAAATAATATCTAAGTTGGTGGTGAACATCTAGAAAATGTATCTTTTGTTCCGACCTGTTGGAATAATCAGGGAAGAAGACGGGGAGATCAATCGTCTGGTTTAGGTTTGCCTCAGAGGAAACCTTAGGTAAGAAGGACGGATTAGTCCAGAGTGACACCCTGTCTTTATGGAAAAAGAAGTAAGGAGGATGACTGCAAAGAGCATGAAGTTCAGATACCCTTCTAGCTGAAGTTATGGCTACTAGAAAAAGTGTTTTCCATGAGAGCAACTTAAGAGGGCATGAAGCCGCTGGTTCAAAGTGGGGGAGAATCAAGGATGCTAGGACCGAATTCAAGTCCCATTGAGATGGGGGATCTTTGATTGGGGCTTGAGCAGAAAAACACCTCTTAAAAAGGCTTTGCAGAGCTTATGGGACATGATACTGGAATCTGAGACACCTACATGAAAGTTAGATATAGCAGCTAGTTGTACTCTAATGGTAGATGAGGAAGAGCCTAAATGAAAGAGCTCTGCCAGAAAGTCTAGGATAGACTGGATAGGTACAGTGAAGGGGTCTATATTTTTTGATGCTGCCAAGAAGGAAAAACGTTTCCACTTACTATTATAAATCTTCCTGGTAGAAGACTTGTTCATAGGTTCATAGGTTCATACTAGGCTATCTGCCCGAGGGCATTTACAAGCCTAGCCCATAGTTTTGTGGCTTACGCCACCCCTTTAGTATGGGGAACTATACCCATTATTTTGCTGTGCCTCTGTTGAGCAGTGACACTGAGGTAATCCCTGGGGTATATCTGCGATCTCCCATCCATTGGTCAAGATTTCTCTTGAACAAGGCCAGCGAGGTGCTCTGCCTCACATATACCGGGATTTTATTCCACAGCATAGGGAGTCTTTGGGTGATGAATCTATCCCTCCAGCACGTCCTATTAATAGCCGTGTTGAGGTTTAAGTCTCCCGCCCTTGTGGCTCTGACGGATCTAGATTTTTTGAGGTGAAGCATATTCATCAAATCTGGGTTTGACATGGCCTTGTATGTTAGGCAAAGGTCACCTCTGAGAGGCTATCAGGATGTTACGGACCGAATGAGAGATTAAGGGAAGCCTGGCTAGGGTAGGAATCGGAGAAACCATGCTGTGAGGTTGAGAGATTGAAGGGAGTGGTGCAGCTGGCCCAACTGGTGGGTCAAAAGATCTGGCAATGGGTCCAGATGCCAAGGCTGCTCCAACAGGTAATGATGGAGGAACGGAAACCATATCTGTCGAGGCCAGTAAGGGGCAATGAGGATCACGGTAACTCTCAAGGCGATAGCTTTCTGAATTAATTGAGATATCAGTGGAAAGGGGGGGGGGAGCATACAGAAGTCCCCGGGGCCAATCGTGGACTAGAGCGTCGCTGGTGGGATGGCCTGGTAACGGGAAGAGAGTGAAGAAGTCATGACACTTGCTGTTTTGGGGAGTAGCAAAAAGATCGCAGCAAGGCTGGCCCCATCTTTGGAAGACTTCTTCCAGCACTGATTTCTTTAGAGACCACTCATGAGGCATGAGAATGGCCCTGCTCAACTTGTCCGCAATCACATTGGACTTCCCGGGAATGTGCGTTGCTATCAGAAAATGCTGAGAAGAAATCGCCCACTGCCAAAGTCTGAGTGCCTCTCGACATAAGGGGTAGGACTTGGTTCCACCCTGTTTGTTGATGTACCACACTACGGACATGTTGTCCATCTGAATTGCAATAGTCCCTGTGGGAAGAGAGTCCTGAAGGGCTTGCAACTCTAAAAGCACTGCTCTCATCTCTAAGACATTTATGTGCAAGTGGCACTCGAAAGGTTGCCATGTGCCCTGGACTGTCCTGCCCTGATAATGCCCCCCCCACACACCCAATCAGGGAGGCGTCTGTTGTCACCATGGCGATTGGGGGGGGGGAATGAAGGGTCTGCCCTGGAGAACTTGAGGTGATGTGATCCACCAATACAGGTGATTCTTGCATGATTGAGTTAGTAGGATGATGTGAGACATCGGGAGCTGTTGGAAGGACCATTGAGTAAACAGCATCCACTGGAGGATCCGCATGTGAAAACGAGCTAAGGGGAGAAGTGTGATAGTAGCTGCCATGAGTCCTAATACCTTCAAGACTACCCTGGCTTTGACCTTGTTGCATTGAAGTAGAAGGTAAACTTGTTTGCAGATATCTAACACTCTTTGACCTGTAAGTCTGGCGGAAAGATTGACTGTGTCTAAGGTGGCACCTATAAAGATAATAGATTGACAAGGCGACAAGGCAGATTTTTCAAAATTTATTGAAATGCCTAGAGCTTGGCAAGTTTGGATGGTGAAGTCTCTGGATAGAAGCAGTTGATGTCTGGTGGTGGCTGTAAGGAGCCAGTCATCCAAATATGGAAACACCTGGAATCCTTGACGTCTCAAGTGAGCCGCGACCACTGCCATGCATTTGGTAAACACTCGGGGGGGGCTGTACTGAGACAAAAGGGCAGGGCTCTGAACTGGTAGTGACTGGCTCCCAGCCTGAAGCGGAGGAACCTCCTGGAGCGTCTGTGCATTTTGATATGGTAGTACGCATCCTGAAGGTCTATCGAGCACATCCAATTGTCCTGACCCAAGAAGGGTAGAATGGACTGTAGCGTGACCATCAGGAATTTTGTTTTTTTGATATAATTGTTTAACTTGCTGAGATCCAGTATTGGTCTCCAGTCCCCTGTTTTTTTTTGGCACCAAAAAGAATTTGGAGTAGATTCCGGATCCTTGCTGGTCTGCTGGGACTGGTTGGATAGCTCTTTTTGACAGCAGCTTTGATATTTCTAATGCTGCTTGTTCCCTTAGACTGGGTGGAACGTCTGGAAGGGATCCTTTGAGTTGGGATGGGATGTGAATAAAGGGAATTTTGTAACTCTCGGATATGATTGACTGTACCCATTTGTCTTGAGTGAGGGAAAGCCAGGCTTTTGGGTACAGTGATAATCTTCCCCCGACTGCCTCCGAAAGTGGAGAGCCGGGCAGCTCCTCAGGGACGCTGAAAGGGTTTATCAGAGAAAGTGTCTCTGCTACCCTGGTTTTGCGGACCTCCTCTGCCCCTAGGGTGGCGTCTATTGTTATTCCCCCCTCTGCCTCTAGAGGGGAATCGACCTTGTGCGTCAGATGAGACTCCCTGTGGTTTGCGGAGCCACATTTTTCCTCCCTTCTGACCTTTTGGATAAGGTCTAAAAGGGGTAGAAAAATGGACTCCCACGGCAGAGAGAGCCTTACCTTCCTGCTCGCACCTAGTCAATGTATCCTTCACCTGAGGTCCAAACAATGTTGAGCCATCAAAGGGGGAATTGGTGAAGGACGCCTTGAAAGGGTCCGCAAAATTGCAAAGCTGCATCCAGGCGTGACGTCGTTAAGCTACACCTGTGCCTGTGGCCCTACTCGCCCCATCAGCCGCATATGAGATAAGCTGCATAGAGGAGTTGACAATCGAATTCAGGGTTGCCAACTGGGAGTTCATTTTGTCTTGGAACCCCTCAGCTGTTGGATCCTGCATGGCCTCACCCATATCCTTGAGCAAATCTCTCTGGAGACGGATGAAGTGACACAAGTAGTTCAGCGACCGCATTGAAAAGGTCGCTGATGAAAACATCCGCTTACCGTACCTGTCCATGGTCCTAGACTCCTTATTAGGAGGATGGATAGGTACCGAAGGATCGGCTAACTCCTTATTAGTGGCTGTGGCCACCACCATGGCATCAGCAGAGACACCTTTAGATAGAAACTCTTTCTCTTTAGGGGCAGTAATAAATTTTGACGGCCTCCTTGGGGTAGGTTCCACTGAATCAGGGGCCGTCCAAGCCTTCCTTGCCACCACTTCCATAAGGGGGTCAAAGGGAGGGGACACCCAGGAGGTGGAAGGTCGAGAGCCAAATGCCTCAAGGTAAACCGACTCATCCTCTGAAGGGTTAAGGGTGGGCCAGTTCCCCCTCTGTTTCAGGATTTCAAGGATGTCAGCAAAAGAGACATCTTCAGAGGGGGACCGAGGGGAACCTTCAGATTCCTCCAAGTCGGTGTCAGAGGTGATAGACTCAGGGGAGTCAATGTGCTTCCTCTTGCACTGTCTCTTCTGAGGGAGTTCTCCTACCAGATCAGGAGAGGCCTTGGAAGAGGAGGATATTCCCAATGGGGAAACCTGAGGAGCTGGCTCTCTACGGTCTGTTACAAGGGGGTGGGTAGAAACCATCGCAGGCACTGAAGAGGGAGGAGCTGACGGAGCCGACTGTGGGGGTAGACACTGGGTCTAGCACGCTCTGCAGGACCTCGAAGGTGCCCCTATCAGCCAAGGCCAGAAGTCACCGCTCCGAGGAGACAAGGACCCCCCCCCGGCACCGACAGGGACAGCTCCGAGGCTGATGTCGGAGCCAAACTCACCAGCGCCAATGCCCCGAGAGGGAGAATGGGGTCGGACAAGGGTCCGATGCCACTCGCCCCCTCAGAGCCGACGAGGGAAGCCTGGTGCCGAGATCCCTCCAAGGAGGAAATCGGAGCAGATGACGGAACTGAAAGGGAAGGTATCAGCTCCGAAGCACCGACAGCCACGGCTCCGATGAGCCCCAGCTCTGAACTCAAAGGAGTCGGAGGAGGAATTAAATCAGGGATGGGAATAGCCGCTGACTGTTGAGTAGGGCTATGCAGCATTTGGGCCAGTGCCTCGGACTTGAGAAGTCTACTCACCACCCTTTGTAAGTCATGGTCGGACAGCCTGGAGGACCGAGAGGAATGAGACCTATGGCTCCGCTCTGACAGAAGAGGGGATCCCGGAGCCGAGTGGATGGAGCCGATGGAAGGGGACCTAGACCTCTTCTTTGAAGGTGGCTCCGATAAGCCTATCGGAGCCAACTGAGTCTTGACAACCTCGGCTCCAGCCGGAGCCGAGGTAATGGTATGAGACTTCGAAACATCGGCTCCAGCCGGAGCCGATGTTGAAGCAGCTTTAATGCTTCCAGGAGATGGCTCTGAAGCTGGAGCCGATGGCCTGGAAGTCTTAGAAGGCTTCCCTGATGCAGACTGGGTCGGGGTGCCTTCAGGCTTTAACAAGCCTCGAAGAATTAGCTTGTTTTTGTTTTCCTGCAGGACTCTAGGGCTGAATGCATGGCAAACAGCACATGAGTCCTGCAGGTGCAAAGGTCTCAGGCAATAGACACAAGAAGTGTGACCGTCTGTCAGAGACATTTTCTGACAGCACGAATCACACTTCTTGAAGCCTGAGACCTTGGAGTCTTTAGACATCCTGAAAGGCTGTGTGAAAAAAATACAAACACAACACACAGACACACCCTTTAACCAAATAAAAATCCAGTCACACTGGAAGGACAGGGAAAAAAGAGGGAGTGGGCCAAAGGCCTAAAAGTTAAAAAGGGGATAAAATGTGAATTCTAACACAAGGGGGACCCGATTTAAACTAAGGGGATACTCTGTATAAAAACTAAACTAAATAGAAAAAAATAGGGGTAGAATTTGAAGTTTTTAAACAAGAAAACTTACTAACCTGCCAGAGCCGGTAGAAGAAGCACCTCGTCAGCTAAGTGGCAAATGAGATCTGAGTAGTTACCGCCTAGCATTGTGGGATATAGGGGAGCCTCGAGCCGGTGGAATTAGCTCTCGAGCTTTAGTATTGGCCAAGTCGGAGCCGAGGATTGACTCCGAACCCATCCAGCAAGAATGAAGGCGAGATTGACAACTTAACATTGTAAGTTATGGCATTGCAACCAGATCTAAGGAGATCATAATCCTACTACACTTAGCCCTGATTAGACAAATAATCGAGTATACTGCACTCTTCAGCATGTACTTGACCAGACATTTCCAACAACTATAGTGGTCACAGAAAATCCTCATTAAAAGAATACAGTGTGTAAAAAACATGTCTTATGTGGAAAACCACAAACTCTTGTCCATGTACTCAGTCTCCTACAGACTACCGAGGGGCAATCTATACCTAGCACACAAGACCTTCTCAGGTCCAGCCTTAATAGATATGGTACACATTCACAAAACAAACAGCACAAGAATTACCCAGTCTAAGGATCTAAACATCATCTGTGGCATAAGCAAAACATGTTGGAGAAACAGGTGTGTGTTTTTACCCCTTTTCTGGAAATGATACTCCATTTATGTAAATCTTCTTCAAGCTTATTCAAATAACATTTGTACCAATGGATGAGAAATCATAAATTCACCCCTGCTTGTCACCTGTGGCCTTTATGGACAGCAGCAGCTTATGGTCTAAGGCACAGGCATACACCAAAGTCTTTATAGTCCTTGGGCATTGACAACTATGAAAACTGGGGCATGAATGGCTAGGCTTAAAAGGCTCTAGGGCCATTAGACTGGTAACCTCCAATCAGGATTTATTCCATTGAGTTGCAAATGCATGAAATTGCTTTCCTTACAAATTTGTGTAACAAGAACAAGTTGGAGTCCAGAAATGCATACGATAAGTAAAATCAGCTATAGTGAAATGTAGGAAACATCGATACTGGTTAGCAATGAACTTCTATTTAAATAAACTATACTTTACTGGGTATGACACTGCTGTGTACAATGTATTTTATATAGCATATATCATGGACAGAAGTAGTTTAAAAAATAAAAAAGAGAACTGGGCACACATGTCCCAGTATAAACAAGTGCCTGATCCTAATATGCGCACAGTGAAAAACTGACAGCATAGAATCTTCAAGACCATAAACATTCCAACAATGGGGTTAGGCCAGGTTCAGGGGGCGGATGGACCTACCCCATTTTAGAAGGAAGTAGCAGTCCACAAAAACCGACAGGCTGGAAAAGAGCCATAAAGATGATAGAGTGGACTACTGAGGATAAGAAAGAAATTATGTATTGTTACTATTATGCAGGAAGCCCAGAATTTCCAGATAGAAGATATTCAAAATGATCAAGAGAGAAACCGGAGAAAGAAATATACTTGCACAAGAAAAACTATCAATACCATCACATGTATTTTTTGTGTTCATTCATATAACAGATCCATAAAAACTATTATATAGACAAAAATGTTGGGCCATTTAGAAGAAGAAGCAACCAAGGAAGTGCAAAAATGTAAAGAACAAAACCTAGAGATTTTTGAAAGGCATGAAAATTAACATGGACATGGGAAGGAAAGAGAGAGATTTGATTTGTTGCAATATTTATGCAGAGGAGAAAGCCAAAATAGTCAATACCAGAAAGCATCTCCACAGATATCTGAAGAGAAAAACAAGCAAAATATCCAGGTATGGAACTTTCACAACCCAGACAATAAGATCACAAAGGGGGAATGTAAAACAGAAGATTAGTGAAGTAAAAGTTAAACAAACAGAAGCTGAAGTTATGAAATGCTTCCAAAGTGAAGGATTTAGTGTAGAAAGGCTAACACAGTTTATGTCACAGCATGAGGGAGCAATTGGTCCCCAAAGTAAGGAAAACAGAAAGGAAGAAATACAGACATGGGAAAGTATAACACTTTAATATAGTGCAATATAATATTTAAGCAAAGGAGAAAGCAAAACAAATCAATACAAAAAATGGCACCAAAGATAGTTGCAGAGAAATGCAGACAAAGACATATGGATATACAAAATTTCACAATACAAAAAATAAGAAAATAAAAGGGGAAAGCAGAAAAGATGATTAGTAATGGGGAAGTTAAAGAAATGGAAACTGAAATTATGGATTACATGAGAAGTGAGGAATATATTATAGAAAATCCTACAGTGGTAAGGTCACAGCATGATGGAACAATGAGTCTAACAAATTAAGGAGAAACAGGTGATCACTTGCCACATGAAGATTTTCTATACCTTTCAGTAGGAAATGAATACAAAAGTTCAGTTGGATATGTACAGCAATGGAAGGAGCAAGAAACAGTGGCAACTCTGACACAGTCGATGTTGTGTAGTGATTGACAAGTGAATGGGTTCATAGATGTGTACTAGGCTAATGGCCCTGAAGCCTTTACAAGCCTAGCACATAGGATTACCCTGGCATTATGCCACCCGACCTTAGTTCCCAGTGCCTCTGTCGAGTAGAGCCACTGAAGTGATCTCCGGGATGAATTTTCTATTTCCCATCCACTCATCAAGATTTCTCCTGAAGAGTGCCAGCGCGGTGCTCTGCTTGACATGTATGGAAGTAGATCCCATAGCATGGGCAGTCACTGGGTTATGAGCCTGTGCCCCTAGCATGTTCTGTTGATTGTGGTTGAGGTCTCTGGAGCATGTGGTGTGGAGGGATTGGGATTTCTTTACATGTAGCATTTCTAACAGAGCTGGATGAGACATGGCTTTGTAAGTCAAGCAGAGATCGCCTCTAAGTAGGTGACATGAGATAGAGAATAGCTGGAGTTTTTTTGAGTCTGTCCAAATAGGACAAGAGTTTAAGGCCTAGGATAACTTTTGTAAGGTACTTTTGTGGCCTATCTAGTTGTTGCAGGTGTCTAGTGAGGTACATGCCAAATGGGGCATTGTACTCGATGATTGGCCTAATGAAGGAAGAGTAGAGAGACAATGACCTCTTTCTTCCTGAATGCAAAACTCTTAGTAATGAGATATGCCACACAGAAGGACTTTCTAACCACAGTGGCAATGTGGTTATCAAAAGAGAGGTTGCTGTCAGCCTGTGTTCCCAGATCTCTTATAACGCCTTCTGTGTTCAGTGTGCTACCATCGATGTGGTAATTCAAGGAAACCTGTGTTTTTCCCAAGGGGATGATGACATTTTTTGGCATTGAGCTTAAGGCCATGATTCTGACACCAGTCATTGGTCTCAGTGAGGCCTTTCTATAGGATGTCAGCATCACTTGGGGAGCTAATTATAGTACTCAACTTGCAACTGTCTGCAAACTTTGTCAGCCAGAGTCCCTTCATGTTGGCCTGGACTTCAGAGAAATAGATACCAAACGGGAGAGGACCCAGGACTGAACCATGTGGGACTCCACTCATGACTGGTCGGCAGTCTGACTTGGAGTCAGCTACTTTCATATTGTGGGTTCTATTTATTTATTTTACATTTGTTAACTGGGAAAGTCAGACTTGATACAGGTCCATTTTCAGAGGAGGCCCATAGAGAAAAGCTCCAAATGTACAAAAACAAGTGTAAATACAGTGAAATTATTACAGTGAGTTATCACAAACCTGAGATTTGTTTAACTATATGTACACACAGGTACATATTTTTCTTACATACACACAGCAAAGGTTGGAAGCAAGTAGCTGAGAAAGAAATAGTTAAAGATTTCATCTGAAAAAGGAAAACACAGGTGGTTATCATACATGGTGTAATGTTAACTTTAAGTCTTTCCAGTAGGTGGGTGATACGCAGAATTTTAAACAGTTAGAGAGTCAGAGTTTTATTCTTGTAATGAGATTCTCATTTATGAATTATGTTTGAGTGGGGGTTACTCAGGGTTTGTACAGGGACAAAGCCACTGCATTTTTAGGTATTTCCTAAGGGATTTTTTGAACTGGGATAATGAGGGGTCAGTGGTGAGTTCAGCAATAAGTAGGTTCCAGTTTTCACCAGCAGAGTTGGAGAACAGTGATTCACCAGCTGAATTGCTGGTTTTAACAGTTTGCACTAGCAATTTTTTGGAAGAGCGAAGTGATTTTAGGTTACGGTAGGGGGTAATAATATTTTTCAGTATGAGTGCACTGTCTGGTTGGTAGAGGATTTTGTGAACAACTATTAGTTGGTTATATTACAGTTGATAGGGCAGTTCAAGCCAGTCTAACGATTGAAGGTTAAGGCAGTGATGGGTTCTATAAGCTGATCCTGTGGCAAATCTGGCAATGTTATTGTAACACCTAGTAAATTTATTGAGATTTGATTTGCTTAGGTTTATAAGGATGGGTGAGGCATAAAGAAGGGTCGATAGCAGATGTGTATGGGCAATAACACTTCTAGCAGATGGGGTTAGGAATGGTTTAATCCTGTATTAAGAGCCTAATTTTTAATTAACTGTTTTAATAGTTTTGTCTGTGTGAGTATCAAACTTGAGGTTGTTGTCGATTATCACTCCCAGTAGTTTAGTACTAGGTTCTGGGGAAATTATGGTACCATTGGTAGATATTATGGTGAGAGGTGGTGAGGGGACCTTGCGAGTGGGGGAGAAGAGTAATAATTTGGTTTTATTTAGGTTTAATAGTAGATGGTGACCAGTGAGCCAGTTCTCTACTTTGCTGAAAGTGATTTGGGACAAGGATTGTAAATCTGTGGGGGAGGTGGCAGAGCAGATTAGGGTTGAGTCATTTGCATGGTGAATACAAGTTGCATCAGGGATGACTTTGTACAGGTCATTAATGAATATGGAGAATAGGAGGGGATCTAATATAGATCCCTGTGGGACTCCAAGGGTGACTGGTAAAAGGGATGATAGGTTATTCTTCCATAGTACAACTTATTGTCTGTCACTTAGGTAAGAATGAACCCAGGTAATTGCTAGGTTATCTGTGGAGAATGATTTTAATGTGTTTAAGAGTAGCTGGTGATTTACCATATTAAATGCCTTGGATAGGTCAAGGAAGAGGGCTGAGGAGAGTTTGTTGTCATTACAGTTTTGATTTACTGTATGGGAGAAGGAGAGAAGGTCTGAGGTTGTACTATGGCAAGGTCTAAATCCATGCTGGGAGGGGGCTAGAAGAGTGTTTTGATTCAGATAGGTGAGAAATTGCTTGTGGATACATTTTTCCATTATTTTAGCCAAGGAAGACAGAATGGCTATAGGCCTATAATTTGAAAGTTCAGTGGAATCCCCCCCTTTATGAAGAGGAACAATGTGGGAGATTTTCCAGATGTGGGGGATATAGGCTTTGTGGATAGTTCTATTGATTAAAATTGATATGGGGTATATTATTTCATTAGCAGCTTTTTGGAGATATTCTGCAGGTAGTAGGTCTGCTGAAAGGGTGGTGTGTTTCAGTTTTTTAAGTAGGGACTTAATAAAAGATGTTGGTACTGGGTCAAGCTTAAAGGGAATCTTATTATGGCTAACGTAAAGAACGTAAAGCATCCCTACAACTTAACATAGTAACCCTCCCACCATACCTATTACCCACAGAGCACAATCATAAAGTTTCCCTTATAAACAAACACATTCAAAAACTGAGAAAACTAATAATCTCATGCATATCAAAACTAGCCCTAAGTGCATCCACCCCAACCCTGGCCCTACCATCTCCAACCCCAATCCTCATAATCAGACTAGAAACCACAAATTATCCCATATTACAGCCAATAGAAAGCCAAGTGACTTCCTTCTACTAAGCCTAAATATTAGAAGTATATCCAACAAAGTCCATGAACTCCATGCCACCATAGACTTGTACTCCCCAGATATAGTAATCCTGACAGAAACCTGGCTAAAACCTCACATTACCAGTGAGCAAATACTCCCTACCGGTTAAGGCATACTAAGAGTAGACCGGCTAAACAAAAAAGGAGGTGGTGTAGCTATAATATTTAAACAGCATCTAAACATCCAGATCTTAAAATCATCAGCTCCACAAATAGGCAATGAAGAAATAATATATACCAACCTCAAAATTAACCAAAACAAAACCATCAACATAATTGGATGCTACTTCCCACCTGGCCAAAACATCCCTCTACTAGAAAACCTCCTCAGCTGGTCTACCCACCATCTCCCCCAAGAAACTATCATCTTAGGTGATTTCAATATTGACTGGCAATCCTGTTCTGGCAACAATCCAACCCGTCATGTACACCTTCATGGCTTCACCCAACTAGTCACCAACAAGGATAAATAAAAACTCCAGCAAGCACACTACCCTGGACTGGATACTAGTCAGTAAGAACCCCCAGTCATATATAACAGGCTGCTTATCAGATAGCCTCAGTGATCACTCCCCAACATTCCTACTCAAAAAATACCTGTACCAAGCTAAACCTGTCATCTATCGTCAAATACGTAAAAAATAAACTTTAACCCACTCACATTCATCTCATCCCTCAAAGAATGTAACTGGCATGCTCTAAAGTACCTCAGTCTAGATGACACAGTTGAATTTTTTAATACTACCTTCCTGAACATCCTTAATTACCATGCCCCCATACGATTTTCCAGAACCAAAGCACAACCCTCCCCATGGCTACAGAAAACCACTAAGTCAGAAATGAAAAACAGGGATAAAGCCTGGGAGCACTGGCACAAAACCAAACCCCCCGCAGCTACACAGAAATTCCTAGAACTACGCAATAGAGTCAAAAAGCTAATAAAACAGGACAAATTCCAATACTACCAGTCTGCCCTAGACTCCTCACAACACAGCCCCAAACAATTCTGGTCCTCCATAAACTCCATCCTCCACCCAGGTAAAGTCAGTACCTCTCCTCCTAACATCCCTCACTCCTCAGAAAATATTGCTACCTCATTCAACACATACTTCACCCAAACCATACTATCACTAGCAAAACAACACAACCCCCTCCAACCCACACCTTCAACTAGTAATCTCCCCACTGCCTTCTCTTTTTCTCCTGTACCTACCTCCAACATAAAAAAACTCTTAACTAAACTTAAACCCACCAAATTAGCAGCAGACAACCTCCCAAGTGAATACCTACAAATCGCAGCTGATGCTCTGGCCTACCCAGTATCCATCTTGATTAACCGATCTCTGTCAGAAAGTTACGTTCCCACATTGTGGAAAGTCTCACATATAATTCCCCTCCACAAAGGCGGACCCTCTGCAGAACTAACCAATTACTGCCCCATAGCTATTCTCCTTCCACTCTCCAAAATACTAGAGAGATGCATACACTCTCAGGTCTCAGACTACCTCCTTACTAACAACCACCTTTCCAGTACTCAGCATGGTTTCCGACCAAACCATAGCACCACCACTGCCTTACTCTCCTTTACTAACACTATCCTTCAGCATAAAAACAATGGCTATCTCTCCTCTGCTACTTTCCTAGACCTATCTAAAGCATTTGACATGGTCCCACACAAACAACTTATCTCTGTCCTCAATAACCTATCCTTCTCACAATCAGTCACCAACTGGTTTCAGAGTTACCTGTCTGACCGCCAACAATCCGTTGTATGGCAGAATGACATATCTCCCCAACTACCTGTCTCCATAGGGGTTCCCCAAGGATCCATCCTTGGACCCCTACTTTTCTCTGTTTACACCAATAATCTAGCCTCTGCCACCAAACATGGCACACTCATCCAATATGCAGATGACTCGACCATCATCTGCTCAGCCCAGTTCCTACCCAAACTGCAAAAAGTCACACAGGAAGCCCTTTCCTCTGTTGAAACATGGTTATCTGATGCCCAATTAATACTCAACCCAAACAAAACTAAACTACTCATCTTCCAACCCACCAAACATACTCAAAACAACTCTCACTTTAACATCACAGCAAAAGACAACACCACTATATACCCAACTGAACACACCAAATTGCTAGGAGTGGAAATAGACAATAAACTAAAATTTGACATTCACATATCCATGACCATAAAAAAGTCCACAAAAAACTAGGAGCATTATACAGAAATAAACAATTTCTCACCAAAGCAGCAAAGATTTCAATAGCAAATTCCCACCTTATCTCCACCCTACTTTATGCCTCTCCAGTATATACCAACCTAAGGCAATGTGATCAAAACAAGTTAGAGACCTGCTACAACAAAATCGCAAAATTCACCACAGGGGCATCATACCGTAGTCACCACTGTCTCTCACTTGCTGAACTGGGCTGGCTTGAACTCCCTCACCTCCTTCAGTGGTATCAACTCTCACTCGCCCACAAACTAGTAAACCATCCACTAAATGCCCCATCCCTCCAGAATCTACTCCAACCCGATCGCACCACCAGACCACTAAGATCCAGCAACAAAAATCACTTGCAGATCACTAAAGCCAATAACTCTGCTGGTGAAGCACTATTCTCTTGCACCATAGCCAAATTATGGAACTCACTCCCACCCACAATTACCTCCGTACCATCATGCACCAACTTCAAAACCTTATTAAAAGCGAGCCCAAAAACATGCTGGCTAATCCCCTGCAACTCCCACTCTAATATCATCCACCCCATCCAACTACTACCTTTCTTTCCACTCCACTAACTACCTTGATTATAGCAAGCTCAGATGCTCATAAGCCTAGTACTTATTATACAGCAGGAACTTCTCATTGTTACATTTGTTAATGCCTGTTATGTACTTCACAGATAAAGATTCTAGTTGTCTACTGATGTACTATGTTCTTCATCTGTAAATATGTTGTAAGTAATTTCTATGTTAAATTGTTAATTGCTATGTAATCCAATGTAACTACTGTCTGTTTATTTTACTGTGGAGCTTTTCTCCCCCGGCCTCCGCGGAAAATGGACCCATGTCCAGTCGGACACTCCCGGTCAACAAATTTAAATAAATAAATAAATAAATAAAATTATCAGGTGTGGGATTGGTGGTATTTGCGGTATAGAGAGATAGCTTACTGGCTAGGGATTGCACGGTTTCTGTAAAAAAAAGTGTTAAAGGTGTTAGCAACAATTTTAGGAGGTTGTTAGAGGGTAGTTAAGGGGGTAGGGGTAGTTGATTGGCCTGGGTGGAGAAGTTTGTTTATGCCTGACCAGAATTTTTGTGGTTGATTTTGGTGCTTTTGTTGCAGATTACAGTAGTAATTCTTTTTGTCTAGCATAGTAGACTTCTTTGTATCATTTCTCAGCTGTTTATATATAAGGTGGTCTTTTAGGGATTTAGTGGTTCTCCAGGAGGTCCACGCTTTATTACTGCTAATAATTTTTTGTTTTGTATCATTGGATAGCTATGGTGCTACTTTGCTATTGGTTCTGATAGTGCGTGGAGGAGCATGTTTATCCAGGATAGCAAGAAATGTAGAGTTAAAGTATGAGACTGCTTCATCTAGTGGACGTAGCCATAGGTTGGACCAGACACATGTGTTAAGTTCATTCTGAAATTTAGTCTGAATAAAGTTCTTACAACTTCTAATGGTTTTAAAGGAAGATTGTTGAGTGATGTCATTTCTTTTTCTGATTATATAGGTTAGGAATTGATGACTAAAGTCCTCAGGTAGGGTACCTATTTTATATATCTGGGGTAGGTTGTTTTATTAATATCCAGTCTAGGATACTTTCCTTTTTGTTAGGTTTATTGATTCTGGTTGGGAAAAGCCGCGGTGGTACAGCGGTATCATTGTTGCCTCACAGCAAGAGGTTCTCCTGTTCGATTCTTTGCTGGAGTGCCTTGTGTGGAGTCTGCATGTCCTCCCCGCAGTTGAGTGGCCTCTGAAAGACATACGTGAATGTGCGTACCTTCGCTGAAGGTAGGGCATCGGGCTGGCAACTCGGCACCATAAAAATCTACTGCCAATCATTAGCGGACCAGAGTTCCGCTGTGGAGACCCCTAACCGGGAACAGCCAAAAAGACAAACAACAACATTGATTCTGGTTGGGAAAGATATCATCTGGGAGAAGTCATGCAAATTTATATGGGTGGAGAGGAAGTCTGAAGATCAAGTATTCCAGTTGATATTAACATCCCCGAGAATAATAGTTTCCTGGGGACAGTTAGTGGAGAGCCATTGGAGGATACCCTCCAAGGTATTTGTGTTGTCACCTGGGGGAATATAGATACATGCAATGTTTACAGATTTGTGTTTGCTGAGTTGGACCTTTGTGATGAGTATTTCTGCATTGTTAGTAAACAAGGCATTTGGGGTACTAGTTTTGGATACTTCCAGAGTGGATTTATACAAGATGGCTACCCCCCTCTTTTCTTAGAGATACGATCAAGTCTTAATATATTGTACCCTGGGGGTATAATCACATTATCAATGGTAGTAAGCTTGAGTCAGGTCTCAGTAACACATAGCATATCAGGGGAGTGGATATCCAGGAGGGCATGTAAGTAGTGAATTTTCTTGTTTATACTTCTAATGTTTAGGTGACACACTGGGAGCGAGTTGGGGGCATTATTTGCATTTTGTAGGCTAGTACGGGTGTTATTTGTGGGGCTGATAGTAACAGGTGGGGTTGGGCCTGGGTTAGGGTGGATGTCACCATCCACTATGAGGTTAGGTAGTAATCTAATAGCAAGTTTCTGGAGTTTTGATAACAGTCTGTGGTAGTATTTAGTTCTAAGATTAATATATGTAGCACAAATGGGATGCTGAGTTTTTGCATTAGAAAAGTTTGATGAGAGGTGGGGTAGTGGTTGGTTAGAATTATGTGGTTGATTAGTAGTACTGGTTTTGGTTCTAGGGTAGTGGGTGCCAGGGAGGTGTTGGTGTTCATAGGCTGTGAGAAGACAGAGAATTATAAGTGGGGGTATTAGGCAGTAAATAGGATTAGAGTTTGAAGATTTGTTAAAAGTATGTGGAGGCATTGGGGGGTATTTGAGTAATGCTTGTTTACAATAGAGTTGGGGTGTTTATAATTAGCATATAGTGAGAGACTGGAGAGAGTTTGATTAATAGGGCTGGGTCCTGTGAATGATTGGTTAATGCTGATTGATTCTGATGAGTGAGAGTGGTGTCAGATGAGGGGGAGTGGCAAGGTGATAATACGTGTAGGACAACTGGGGGCGGGTGGAAATTGGGGGCAGGGTAGGGGAGTGGGGTGAGCCCGCAGGGCAAATGGAGCAGGTAGAGCCAAAAGAAGAAGAAGATCAAGGAGAACAATCAATCAGTTGAGTGCTGAAGTCTGAAGGGAAGTGTGGTGAGATATATAAGAAGGTAAGAGGATTAAAAAAGCTAGAAGTGGGATTACAGCAGGGTGATATAAGGAAATATTTGTATGGTTATACTGGGACCACAGTGTGAGAGAGAACAATAATAAAGAGACAACTAAGAACTGTGTTAGGGGGATTCGATGAAGAGTAGGTAAAGGGATTTAGAGACCCTAAAGCTAATAGTATGGAGTCAACTAATGGGCAAGTGGGGCACTTAGATGCACTAATAGTATGGAGCCACCTAGAGGGCAGTGGGCTATTTACATCCGAGCACACTACTGGGGATTCCTATGAAGCAAGGCAGAAAAGCTAAGTCAAAAGATGGTCCCTTTCTACATCAGGCTTTTTGATACCTCTGTATTTAAGCAGGAGTGGGAGGGGAGGTGTGCAGGTTCAAGGTGGGGGAGTGGGGTAGACACAAAGTAATGCGAGGTTGAGAGTCAGAAAAACTGGACTAAGCCAGCTGCTAAAAAGAAAACAGGAAAACCAAGCTAAGTTAATTCCAGGTCAGTGTGGTTCAGTATTTTCCTAATAACTACAAATGTTAAGCTACTAATCTAGTACAGAGTGGTGAAAAGGACCACCTCTTCTGCAGGGAAAAACAAAAGAAGTATGGGCTGCAGGTACATAGGTAAACTTTTTCCAAGAGAAAGTAGTTTTAAGTAATTGACCTAGGAGTACTATAGGAAGAGAGAAATGGGGGGGGGGACCAGTAGTGTGCACACATACAGTGAAAGGGGAAATAGTCTTCAGTTTGGAGAACAGATTAAATACAACTCTAACATACACTAGTGTAGCTGAAAGCACTTTAGTGTTCCACCGACGCAGGGTCTCACAGTGCAGGGCAATGAGACAGCCTTGGGCTGACTGGAGGTTGGACAAGACACAATGTACCTTTTGCTGAGGGGACTGGAAGTAAAAAGGAAAAGGTGGCAAATATTAGGACTGAAGTTTTAAAACACTCTGATTACCAAGTAACTGAGATAGAGAATGCAGGGGAGGAGCAGCATACCTTGTAAGAAACAGCACAATTCTATGAACAGCACAAAATGCAAGGATAGCAGGGAAAAACCCTAAAAGGTAACTGCAGTTGATACCAAGCTATTATAAGATACTCTAGACTATTATGTATCGTTATTAAGGTTATGAAGACAAAAACAGTAACTACTAAGCTGCTACACACTATTTAGCATTATCCACTAAAAGTCAAAGTAAATTTGTGAGCCAGTTTGCAACCCACCTAGTGATATAGGGGTTGATGCCTAACTTAGTGAGTTTTTCTATGATTCCTGAGGGGGGAATGGTATCAAAGGCATTGGCTAGATCAAGGTATGCTGTATGAACCACCTTGCCTTCATCCACACCTCTGGTGACTGACTCAGAGAAGTCAACCAAGTTGAGCAGGCATGATCTACCCTTCACAAACTAAACTGCATAGGCTCCAGAGTCTGGAAATTCCCTATATCCTTGTTTATTAGGTCCATGATGATGCGTTCTATTGCTTTGTATATCAGGCTCATCAGGCTAATAGGGTGATAGTTCCCAGAGTCTGTAGTTGCTCCTCCTTTGTGGAGAGGAATGACTGTATCAGTGCGCCATTCAGTAGGGACAAAGCCTGAGGTGAGGCTGTGATTGAACAGGGCACACAGGTGAGGTGGCAGTTCACTCTGCAGATAATGTAGAACACAGCCAGGGATATTGTCAGGTCCCATAGAAGATTTATTCTTGGACAGTGCTATTTTAACCTGTGCAGCAGTAATACTGGGTGACTGGCAATCTACTGGTATTGTGATTGGTCCTTTGGGGGAGGGGTAAAGTTGGCACTGAATCTGTCGGCCAGTATATTGGCAATATCTGTTGGCTCTGTATAGGAGGTACCAGGCTTTGTGTAGGCGGTACCATTGTGCAGTAGCTCAAACCACATCTGGGTATTGCCGTGGAGATTCTTTACATAACTATAGAAGGTCTTGTGGTTTTCTTTACTATCTGCTGCAATTCTGTTTTCATAGCTAGCTTTAAAGGATTTGATGAGGGATCTCATCTTTTTATTGAGACTGATAAGGGAGTTTTTCCAGTCTTGGGACTTCACCTTATTCTGCATCAGTTTCCTCCTTCTGTTGCACAGTTTGTTAATAGCAGGGGACCACCAGATTGGCTTCCTTTTTTTGGAGGAGAACATCTTGGTTCTATTGGGTATGGCAAGATCCATGCATTTGTGTACGTGTTCGTACAGTGCATTGGTGTATGATTCTGCGGTCATGCAACTATTCTCCATTTGCATTGGTGCCGTGAAGTTAGCCACCCCTATTTTCAGGAGCCCAAAGTTATCTTTGGAGAAGTTTTTCATGGTGGTTACCTTTGCAGTGGGGGTGGGGAGGTGGGTGGGATGTGGATTTCCAAGGTGATTCATTTGTGGTCTGATCTAACCATGGAGGAGTTGACTATTGGTGTAGAGCAATGGTCGCCCATGTTAGTAATGACCAGGTCAAGGATGTTGCTATCTCTAGTGGGGGTAAGAACGAGTTGGTCCAGGGTATTGGAATTAATGAATTCCGGGAAATGTTGGGCAAGTGTACTGGTACATGAGCAGTTTTCCCAATTAATGGAGGGGTAGTTGAAGTCATCCAGCATGAGACTGTTAGGTTGGACCCTAATATTCTCCAGGGTGCTTAGGAATATGGAGTGTGAGTCTTGGGACATGGTTGGGGATCTATAGCAGGCTACGACCTGAATCATTGTCTTACCCAATGTTAGCTGTACCTGAAGTATCTCAGATGCATTATATTGGGCTACCACTCTGGAGGTGTGCACCTCCTTTATGAATATGGAAACATCACCGCCTTTGGAGCTTCAGTCCATGTTCTGGGGCTGAAAGGTGTGGAATGAGTTATAGCCTGGTAGTGCAGGGGTGCTTTCTGCTGCCTTGAACGAGGTCTCTGTTACACCACAAATATCGATGTTCTCCATTTTAAGGAGTGCTTCAAGCGAGTGCATTTTGAGATTTAGACTTCTAGCATTGAGCAGCAAGACCCTCAGATTGCATTTGTTTGTAGCTGTTAGGTGGTAATTTGGTCTTTGGAACACAACCTAAAAAAGGCACTATAGAAGTGGCAGGAGCCTTTGACAGTATCCAGAAGCCCAGGGGTGACAGATGTAGGCCATCTCTGGCAAAGCATCGAGGTCTGTCAATCATGTCATCTCAGGCAGACAGATACTGGATCCCCTTAGAATGACACCAGAAACTTAGACAATTGTTGAAATCAATCATTTTCTGCTTGTATTGTGGTAGCATTCTGGGTGATGGTCGGATGCTGCTCAGGGCTAGGTCATACCAGCCTGGGCTACATAATCTGGGAACTCCTCCATGTCTCTTTTCATGTAGTCCATGGAGGTACATCTTAGGTCATTCACACCCACATGTACAATGACAGAGTCATATTTGTACCTGTTGTTGAGTGACCTGAGTGCATGCATTATGTGGTGGATCTTGACACCTGACAGGGAGCTGACTTTTACTTTCTCCTTATTCAACCTAGTGAGTGGGACATCAGTGTGCCTCATTATCGAGTCACCTATGACTAGTGTGTTGGACATGCTGTTTTGCCTTAGGGGCTTTGGTTGAGTGGCACTCTGTTTAGGAGAGTTATGTGTCTGGTGATTAGTGTTGTGTTGTGGTGGTCAAGTGTGTTTCTGCCTTGGAGGGCTCTACTGTTTGGGTAGATTTTTATTGAGAGCCTCTATGAAGGTGGGTGTAGTGGTTTGTGTTTTTATGTGAAGGCAGTGCTGGTGTGTGTTCTGGAGGGCTATGGTGTGATGCAAGTGTTGATTTTCTCATCTTGACTAGCTATTCGAGTCTTGGCTGGAGAGTGTGTGGCTTCCAATTTGGATATATAAGTGTATCTTTTGCAACTCTGAGTGCTGGGAGGTAAGCGGAGAGGGTTGTCAGTGTACATGCGGCAGTTGCTACATTGCCTCATGATGCCCAAGTTCACCAGGTTAATAGGAGAAAGCACAGAGAGCTGACCTCTAGATATGCCTGGAGGGGAGGACATTTATAATAAGTACTGGAACTGTTTCCTTGTAGAAGGTTTAGTGCTGGTAGCACTTTTGTGTGCTATAATAATTGCTACATGAAGTATGGTAAAGTGCTAAACTAATAAGCTAGTAAAAGTGCAGGAGAGGAGAGAACTAGCAGATCTAAGGGAAAAATTAAAGAGCAGACTTTGGCACCGCTCAGAAGCTTACAAACAGTCCTGGATACAGCAATCTGTATCTGGACTAGACTAGTTCCAGGAAAGGTGTTAAACAAGTGCAAATGCAGGCTTTTAAACCAGAAAGTTGAAAGATATGGAAAAAAAATTCTGGGCCAGAAACCAATCCTCTTGTGGTAGGCAGGCTAGCTAGTGCTTACCTCTCCCACTGATAAACTAGAAGGCTTCCCTCCAACACAGAAAGGTTTGGGGAGCTCAGAAGCTTACCAACAGTACTGGATACAGCAAATCTGTACCTGGACTACACTAGTTACAGGAAAGGCGGGAAACAAGTGCAAACGTGGGCTTTTAAACCAAAAAGTTGAAAGGGATGGAAAAACTGCCCAAATGGCCAATAAACTACAATTTCTAGGCCGGAAACCTCTCCTCTTGTGGTAGATAGGCTACCTAGTGCTTAGCACTCCCACTGATAAGCTAGAAGGCTTCCCTATGAATGAGTAACAGATGATGCAGGATGCGGCTGAAGAGAATATGTCACAGGAAGATGTTCACTAACTTTCAGTAGAATCCTTGAAGCAAACAAAGAGCAAAGATAACAGTTGCTTTATTTAATAGAGATGGAGAGACATATTAAGATCAATGAAAAACTATTACAGAATGTTAACAAGACCCAAAATGTTAGAAGTCTGAATAAACAAATGAAGACGGCAATTCAATTTGTCAACAGAAATTTGTGTAATATAACAGAAATAAATAGGCTGTATTCATTTGTAAAATAAAAAGAAGTTATGTACCTACCATAACGTTCCATGTTAGTTGTCTTCTTCTCACCTTCTTTCTTGCTGGATGGTTTTGGAGCCGATCCTCGGCTTCGACTCGGCCTATACTATAGCTCGAGAGCTATTTTTACCGGCTCGAGGCAGCCCTATATCCCACAATACCATGCGCTAACTCCCCAGATCTCGTTGACAGCTAACACAGTATAGTTTTATTGTTACCAAAAAATAAGCCATTATATAAAAATACGGTCTCCCTGCTGGTGACACTCATGATACGGGTAACCCTGAATAACTATGTATCATGAAAGAAAAGGAATCCGAGACCTTCAAGTCTGTCCAGGCTAGGGGGCAGGAGGGAGGGATGCAAGAAAGAAGGCAATAAGAAGACAACTAACATGGAACGTTATGGTAGGTACATAACTTCTTAATGTTAAGTTGTCATTCTCACCTTCATTCTTGCTGGATGGGACAGCGTCCCTAGCACCTTGGTCCTGGGTGGCTCAACGGAACAGACTCCTGAGTACAGTGGATCCAAAGTCAGCTCTAATTCTGGAGGCTATATCAAGTTTGTAATGGGTAATAAAAGTATGTTGAGAAGCCCATGTAGCTGCTGCACAAATGGCATCTAATGGTAACCTTGCTTGAAAGGCTGTTGAGGTTGATAGTGCCCTGGTTGAATGAGCCTTAGGTCTTGAAGGAAGTTGTTTGTGTCTCAACTCGTAGACAAAGGTAATGATGGATGCTAACCATCTGGAAAGAGTTACCTTTGATACTGGAAGTCCTTTCTTTCCTTCAGCATAAGAGAGGAAGAGCTGTTCTGACTTTCTGAATTGTTTTGTCCTGTCTAGATAATACCGCAGTTGACGATGAACACCCAAGGAATGTAGTTTCTGTTCAGCCCTGTTTGAATAATTTGGGAAGAAAACAGGCAAGTCAATAGTGTGGTTCAGATTTGATTCAGAAGAAACTTTTGGTAGAAAGGACGAATTAGTTCTGAGAGCTACCCTGTCTTTATGAAAAACCAAATAAGGGGGATGGACAGACAAGGCCTAAAGTTCTGACACCCTTCTGGCAGATGTTATAGCCACCAAAAACAGAGTTTTCCAAGAGAGAAGCTTGAGAGAACAAGAAGCTGCAGGCTCAAAGGGAGGGAGAATTAATGAAGTTAACACCAAATTTAAATCCCATTGTGGAGGAGGATCCTTAATGGGAGGTCTGAACAAGAAGATGCCCTTGAGGAACGCTTTACAGAGTTTGTGGGACATAATATTGGTTTCCGAGAGCCCTACATGAAAATTGGCAATGGCCGCTAGTTGTACTCTGATAGTGGCCGACGACGACCCTGAATGAAAAAGCTCCGCCAGAAAATCTAGAACTTTATGAATTGGTGCATTAAAAGGATCTAAGGATCTAGCTTCTGCCCAGAACGAAAAACGCTTCCATTTACTCGCATAAGTCTTCCTAGTATTGGACTTATGGGAGGCAAGAATGATATCACGGACAGGAAGAGAAATAAAGGGAAGCCTGGCTATGGTTGGAAGTGGAGCAACCAAGCTGTGAGGTTGAGGGACTGAAAAGACTGGTGCAGCTTGCCCGTCAGATGGGTCAAAATGTCTGGAAATGAGCACATCCAGTTGAGTCTGCCCAAGAAGGGCAGAATGGACTGCAGTGTTACCATCCGAAATTTTGTCTTCTGCACAGACTTGTTCAGTCTGCTGAGGTCCAAAATGGGTCTCCAGTCTCCTGTCTTTTTTGGTACCAAAAAGAACCTGGAGTAGATTCCGGAACCTAGCTGGTCTGCTGGGACTGCCTGGATGACTCTTTTTTCTAACAGCTTTTTTATCTCTAGCTGTGCCTGACCCCTTTGTCCGGGTGGTACATCTGGGAGGGGTCTTGGCGGTTGGATCGGAGGGGAAATGAAGGGGATTTTGTAACCCTCAGATATGATCGACTGTACCCATTTGTCTTGAGAGAGGGATTGCCAGGCTTCTGGGTACAGAGATAATCTTCCCCCGACTGCCTCAGAAGGTGGACAGTCGGGCAGCTTCTCAGGGATGCTGAAAGGGTTGGTCAGGGAAGGATTCCCTGGAACCCTGGTTCTGTGGACCCCCTCTGCCCCTGGGGTGGCGTCTATTATTGTTCCCCCCTCTGCCTCTGGGGGGATAGTTCACCATGTGCGGCAGGCGTGACTCCCTGTGGTTTGCGGAAACACATCTTTCCACCCTTCTGACCTTTAGGGTATGGTCTAGATGGTGTGGAAAAGTGGACTCCCACGGCAGAGAGAGTCTTACCATCTTGCTCGCACCTGGTGAGGGTATTCTTCACCTGAGGTCCAAACAACTCTGAACCATCAAAGGGAGTGTTGGTGAAGGACGCCTTGAAGGGATCAGCAAAATTACAGAGTCGCATCCAGGCATGACGTCTTAACGCAACACCTGTGCCTGCGGCCCTACTCGCTCCATCTGCTGCATAAGAGATAAGCCGCATGGAGGAGTTGGCAATGGAATTCAGGGTAGCCAGATGGGAGGTAATCTTGTCCTGATACCCCGCAGCAGAAGGATCCTGTATGGTTTCACCCAGTTCTTTGAACAAATCTCTCTGAAGGCGGGTGAAATGACATAAATAGTTCAGCGACCGCATGGCAAAGGTCGCTGAAGCAAATGTCCGCTTACCGTACCTGTCCATAGTCCAAAAATTAGTGTAAGTGCTCTGAAAACAACCAAACCAAAAAAAGAGAGCACAATGTTGCGGGTCCACGAATGATTTATTGTAAAAAACACATCCACAAACGTAGTAAAACGTAGTTAAAATCCACAATGGTTAAGCGCTTTCATCAAAGCTGTACATTTACAGTTATATGTTGTTTAGAATACTGCTACACTGACCCAACCTTTTCTTTGAGAATAGGCATAATAGAGATATGCTCGTTAAGCCCTGAAGGGTAATCAGCACCCAATCTCAGTTGCCATAATAATTCCTTTTTATACAACACATTTTGCCAGTCCCCCCCTCTGGCTTCAATGGTGACAAATTCTAATATAGCAAACTTGTAACACTTGAAATTAATACAAGTAACACTATGCTTATACAGTGTACTGGTGTCTCTTTCATTTTTGATATCATATAGATGTTCATATATCCTATTTGTATATATATATATATATATATATATATATATATATATATATATATATATATATATGTAGCAGTATTCTAAACAACATATAACTGTATTGTTGTATATTTTTATTATAAGTTTTTTATTGAAAAGAGACACCATGTGTGTGTATTTTCTTGTTGTTTTTTTGTTTAAACAGGCTTTGAAACTGATACTTTCTTTTTAAATAATTATGCATTCACATATTCATGAGGAGGGAATTTTCATTGAATTGGATTGGGTATTTTGAATTATTGTTCAATTAGAATTCATGTATTTATCTTTGGATTTTACTTGCCATTTTGTTCTGAGGAAGTCAAACTACTTATAAATTAAATTTTTTTTTTTTAAATTTTTTTTTAAAAAAATTTTTTTTTTTTTTTTATTATGGGACTTTTTTTGGGGTGGGTAAAAGGAAAAACTTTTCCTTCTTTATTAAATGCATCCCCATCATTTGGAAAAATTTTGAGGGAAAGGAAAAAAATTTGAATTATGGGTTCCCATGATTAATGATTTTCTGGCCATTTCCCTAGGGGTAAAAAGGGAGGACACCCAGGGGGTAACAACCCAAAACGGGTAAAGTGTTCATTTGGGGGGAAAATTCCCCTCTGTTTGGTTTGGATGCCCAAAAGGGACCCCTAAGGGGGGTTTTGGGGCCCCCGACTTAATCTGTCAGTAAACTTAAAACCCGTCCCTTTGCATTTTTTTCCTGGGGTTTTGAAGTTTCAGGGAGGCCTGGGAAAAAAAAACCCCAAAATTTCCCCCCCTTTTTTACCCTTGTTAAGAGGGGAAACCAGAGTGAAAGGCACAAAGGGGGGCAAGGGAAACCCAAACCTTTGAGGGAAATTACCCCCCTCTTAAAAGGCCCCCCTAAGGCCAAAAAATCCTCCCGGGGGACCCCCCGACCATCAAGGGTCCAAAAGATGGGGTCAACTCCTGCCTCTTAAGGGGCTAGCGGGGAGCCCCCCCCCGGGGCCCAGGGTCCCCCCGGACCTCTCCACATGGCCCAAAAAGGTCAAACGTGGGGCCGAAGGGGTAGGCCCCGGGGGGGCCCTTCCCGAAAAACTCCCCCAGCTCCTAAAGCGGGGGGGAAAAAATTGGGCCCCGGGGGACCAAAGTTTTGGGGAATTTTTTGGGGAGGGCTCCGAGATTGAGGGTCACTACCACCCTCTCAAGAGGTCGGACAGTCGGAAGCCTAAAATGACCATGACCCCCACGGGGGGGGGAACCAAGGAATGGACCACAGAGGGTGTAAGGCGGCTGTCCCCAAAATTTGGGGGGAAAAATTTTGTTGAGGACCCAGGGGGCGGGAGCCCCGGGTTTAGGGCTGAACTGGAGCCGGGGGTTGGGGGGTTTGCCCCCAATTTGGGGTCCGGGTTTAAAACCCCTAAAATTTAGCTTGGGCCCCGGGCCCGGCAAATCCGGACAAACGGAACAAGGTCCTGCGGTGCGGGTCCCGGTTTAAAAAGTTTGCGTTTGGGGAAATTTTAAGCCTCACACTTCGAACCAAACAGGTTTTGGCTTATATGGAACTAAAATTAAACCATCAGCCAAAACCCCCAAAATAACCGGGAGAATTGGGCTATGGAAAAACCCAACAACCCCTCAAAAGGGCCAAGGGAAAATTTTGAAAAATAAACCCGGCCCGATCTTTGAAAAAGGGGGGGGGGGTTTAACAAAAACTTTAAATGTTTTTAATAAGAAATAACAATAAAAACTAACCAAATTTTAAAACCTCAAAAAAAAAAAAAAATTTTTTAAGCCTGACTAAAAAAACCAACAAAAAAAGGGGATTAGGGATTTTGGGGGATAAGGGCGTTAGGATAAAAAGTTGGCTTATAAAAAGGGGGAATGGCTAAAATAGAAAATGAACAGAAGAAATTTAACTTAAAAATAAAGTCTTCCCAAGAAAATCAAAAAGGGAAAGGAATGGAAAAAACAAAGATCTGGAAGTAGAATGGAAAGGGGAAAGCTCTACCAAAAATAGCTTGAAAATAGAAGCGATCAAACAGGTCGGTCACACACAAAAATTAAGCAAAAAATTAACAACAAAAACAAAATTGCAAAAATGATAGGAAAAGAAAAATAAGCAATTTTTTGAGCCCCCAAAAATTTTTAAAAAATTAGAAAAAGGAAAAAAAAATTTAAAACCAAAAAATAAAAATGGGAAATTTTTAATATGAAAAACAGAACCAATGGCTACAAAAAAAAAAATATACAAGGGGAATGCAAGCTCCCAAAAATTATAGAAATAATTCCCTTTAAAAGGAAAAACTAACATAAAAGGGAAAAAAGAAGTTTTTAAAAAAAACCAATACAAAAAAAAAAGGGAAAAAAAATAAAGTTATAGAACCAAGGTCAGAAAATATTCTTAAAAAAAAAACTGAATGGGGGAAAAATTTAAAAACCCAATATGCTCAAAAAAGTATACCTATTTTTATAATGAAACGGGGCTTAAAAATTTAAAGGGAACCCATAGGATTGATTAAGGGCCCCAAAAAAGTAAATACGATTATTGTAAAAAAATTGGAACTGTAGGGGGAATGTTTTTAAAATTTTTAAAGACTCAATGTTTCTTCTTATAGGGGGGTTAATTAATTAAAAACTATAATGATATTTATTGAGGGATCCCCCAGGGGAATATTGATGGATTTTGGGTTAAAGGAACAATGAAATTCTTTTATTCCCTGGTAAGGGCTCAATTCTAAGTAGCCCTTTAAAAAAATTTTAGGGGACACCTCAGGGCATAATTAGGACAGAATGGTTTTATGTTTGGGGGGGAGTTTTTTTTTTTTGGGGGGCATGATTTTTGAGGATTGTTTTGAAGGACTTTGATTTTAAATTACTGTGAGAACCTAAATTAGGGGTCACGTGGGCCTTTGTTGTGTGTATTTCTGGTGTGTGAAATTTTTTTTGGGGGTTTTTTGTTAAATTGTTTTTTGGTTTTTAATTTTAAATTTTTAAAAAATTTTTAAAATTTTTAAATTAATGGGGGAAAAAAAAATTGTTTTTTGGGTGCTTTTTTTTTGCCCCTTTTGCGAACTTTGGCCTCACCATAGTAATTTAAGTTGAAAATTTTTTAAATTTTTTTTTAAATTTTTGAAAGATCCTTTGTTTATTTAATTTTTAAAAAATTGTCCCCTTACTTATTATTTTTATTGGCCCATCAGAAAAAGGCCCTCTTAATTACAAATCTAAACACCAAAACTCTTTGTTTTAAAAAAATCTTGGTTCAAAGCTATCTTGGAAAAACCTAAAAGTTCCAAATTCCTAGGGGGTCTTTCCCTAAAGCCCATCTTAAAACCCCTGCCTATGCCCCATTTCACAATAAAACAGTCAACCCCTATCCATCCTCAACAACCAAAGGTTTGAAAGTGCTACCCAAGGATTACTTTTGGGAAATGGCTACTTTCATGTAAAATCATATTTTCCCATTTATAAAATTTAAAACTTAAAAATTCAAAAAACAAAAAACAGAAAACTATTTTTTAAAAATTTTTTTCCCCCCTGAAAAGAAAATTTTTTTTTATTCCTTTTGGGGGAAAATAGGTTTTTTTTTTCATTTTTAATCTCCCTAAAAAAAAAATATAAATTTGGGGTTTTTAGATCCGAAACAAAAAAAAAATTTTAAAAAGTTTTTCTTAGAAATAATTTTTTTCTCGTCTTGAGAATAAGAATAAATTTGCTTTTTAATCTATTTTAAAAATTCCCATGAGCTTTAAAGTTTCGGGTCCTCCAAAAAATTAATAAAAATTTTTTCAATCATAATCCTAAAAAATTGCATCTAAAAAGGACAAAAGACCCGTGATTCATCCCCAAAATAAAACACCCCTAATTGTTATATTTTCCATGTCTTATAAGCGTTCTCAAAAATGGGAAATTCCAAAAATATCCTGGGAACATTTTACCAAATCAAATAAACCACCCCCGTACACTTCATGGCCATTGAAACATTCCTAATAAGGTAAAATTTCCCCCCCAAATTCCCCTTTTAGCGGGGGTTAAATGGAAACCCTTAACTGTCTGACGAAACTTTACCCACATTTGAACACCCCAAACACAAAAAAAACCCCCAAAACCAACCAACACCCCCAACAAAAAAACCCCCCAAAAACCCCAAAACCCCCAAAAAAAAACCCAACCTTTGTTTTTATTTTTATTTCTAAAAAAATTTGTTACAAACCCAACACACACAAAAACAAACCCACACACACAAACCCACCCACAACACAAAACACACCACCCCAACAACATTGGGTTAAAAATCCACAAAATTTGTCTATAGTTTTTCCCCTGACATCAGGAAATAAGAAATTCCTTTAAAATACCACGTACTTATCTCTTTCTAAAAGGGGGGTTGAACAGGTGTGCTCAAAACCCCCAACAGTTTTGGGAAAAAAAAAAAAAAAAAAATTTTTTTAAAAACGTACAAAACGGAACTCTCAGGGAAGGTACTTTTTGGGGCCCTTCCACAAAAACCATATAAACATTCACGAAGGGGGCAGAAGGGGGAAAGGAAGAAATGTTTGAGGTGTAACAGTATTCCCAGACAGAGCAATTAGGACAGGAAAAAATTTGAAAAGGTCCCAAAAAATGAGTAAATTTTTAAGTCCCAGGAAGGAAAAAAAAAAAGCCCCCCCAAAGGAAGAAAAGAATAAAGGGGTTTGGGTTTTTTAAAGAAAAAAATTGACAAGCAAAAATGACGAGAATAAAAACCCCAAAAATCAGAATTTTAAAAAATGGGCAGAATTTAAACCCCATGGCTAGGTAAAAAATAAACAGAAAGTTGCTAAAATTAAAATGAAAATTTAAAAAAAACCAATTGGGATGGGAAGGGAAGAAATTGAATACCATCATGGAAGTATTGAACAGAGAAAACTATAAAGCAGTTAAGACAAGAAGTGTCACTGTTAGAAGAGACAGAAGAAGAAAGATGCGATAAAAGCAATGCATAGTATTAGAACAAATCCGGATCTATCATGCACTGTGGCAAATAAACTAAAAATCTGAGCACAGGCAGAAAAACTTAGAAGCTACACAGCTAATATAAAGTAAATGTACAAAATAAGCAATTTATTGATGAACCATAAAAGTTTTACAGAGAATTTGGAAACACGGTAAAAGGAATTGAAAGACCACCAAAAAAAGAGGCAATAAATAAATTTTGGACAAGTATCTATGAAGATCCTGTGGAACATAACAAAGATGATAAATGGATAGAAGAAGTAAAAGAAATAATAAGAAGTTTAAAAATACAGGATATGAAATGGGATGAAGTAACGCCATACAGATTGAAGCAAAGTTAAGAAAAGCCTCTAAGTGGAAAACACCAGGTCCAGATGCAGTACCTAACTTCTGGTTAAAAGTATTAACATCTTTGCATGAAGATTTAGCCATGAGTTAAGAACTATTTATATGCCCACTCCAAACAGACACCAACCTGGCTAACAACAGGAAAAGCAATGCTCCTACTTAAGAGTGAACCTGCAAGCTATCCTAAAAATTATAGACTAATAACTTGCCTTCCGACCGTATAAACTATACACTGGAATTGATAACAACAGACTTTATAGCCATTTAGAAGAAAACTCAATCATGGCAATAGAACAAAAGGGCAATAAAAGAAAGTCATATGGAAGAAAGGATCATTTGTTGCTAAATAAAGTCATAATGTAGAACTGTAAAAAGGGGAAGAATCTAAATATGGCAAGAATTGACTACAAAAAAGCAGTTGGTAGTATCCCACATTCATGGATAAAAGAGTGCTTAAAAATGTATAAGATACATTCTACACTGATCATTTATATTACAGTAACCATAAAACAGTGGCAGACCACTTCACAATTAAGCCATGATAAAGGGCAATTTATTAATTCTAGGGATAAAAATTCAAAGAAGGACATTCCAGGGTGACTCTGTAAGGAATACTTTAGAAGACTTAAATTAATCCTGAAAACAGCGTTGACATCGAGGAACAACATTCAAGCTATAAACCAATTTGCTCTTACTGTCCTTACAGTTTTGGAGTGACAGACTGTCCCCAAAACATGTTGGATAGATTTGATAGGAAAACAGGAATGATGCTTCATGATCACCAAATGATTTATAAAAATCAGTGCATACCAAGATTATATATTCCCCATTGTGAAGAGGGATGGACCTCCTTGAAATCGATTACATGTATAGATCCACAATCGGGGGACTCCACACATATCTGCTGATATCACAAGACCCAAATGTAGTGAAAGTTTTGAAACATGAGAAGAATAAATCTAAGATCACTTCCCTGCTTAGACTAGCAGAAGTATATCAGCGTCAAGCAGGAATGGAAATTAAACCACAAGTAGATAAAACTCAGGCAGCAACTGAATGTGCCAAAAAAACAAAACAACAAATATAAGGTGAAGGACCAGATGAGAAAGCAGGCAATTTGGAAAATGCATAAATATAGCTGCAACTACAGAAGCTTCTGGAAGAACCTCATGTTGATCAGGAAAGAATACAGGAATGGTTAAGGAGAGGCGAATTCAAATCAAGAGATGAAAGGTTAATATTGGCGGGCACAAGACTGTGGGCTACGCACACATTGGTTTACAAAGTCCATTGAACATATGGGAGAAACAGATAAATGTAGGTTTTGTAAAACAAAATTGGAAACAGTCGCACAACTCATTGCTGGTTTTGGCATACTAATGGCAGAAAGACTGTATACTGAAAGGCATAATAATGTGGCAAAACTGTTGCACTGGGCGTTGTGCAAACATTATGGTAGTGAAGTGCCTCAAAAAAATTGCAAATATAAGCCACAAAGCATCATAGAAAATGATGAAGTCTACATCACATGGGATCATCCATTACCAACAGTTCAAAAGATAGATGCTGGAAAACAGGATATAGAGGTCCAGGAAAAGAAGACAAAAGTAGCATTGATCATTGAAATCACCACACCCAGTGACTAACATGTCTTGCATACAAAGAGACACAAAGTCTTAAAATAGCAGGATTTGCAGGCATCAGCGGGAGCAATGTGGAAGAAAGATACCCAGACAGTTCCAATAGTAGTAGGTGCAACAGGTCTAAAAAGAATTTACAATTTTACTTAAATATAAATATGTTACCAATACATGTAACCCTGTACAAATTGCAGAAAGAGTCATTACTGGCCATATTGCGGGTGCTGCAAAGAGCACTTCTGTCTGACATCAAAGATTGAAACAATATTAATTTCATGAACTTTAATCGTACTTTCACTTAGGAATGGGGTCCATTCCCATAATGCTATTAGAAACCCAAAAGACTTGGATAAATTAAAAAAAAAAAAAACAATTGAATTACAAGTCTGATAAAACAAATTAACACAATAATTAGGACTGTCCATAGAGATTCACATGATATATCAGAAGTAAATAGGATATTACTATGCATCTAAACTAATAGATAAAGTCTTACCACAAAAACACAGGGTAGTAAGGGAAAGAAAACATAGAAAGTGAATGCCATCATGGAAGGATTGAATAGAGAAAACTGTAAAGCAATTAAGACAAAAAGTGTCACTGTTAGAAGAATACAGAAGAGGGAATAGATCAACAAAAATATTCAGAAAGATAGATGCGATAAAAGCAACGCACAGATTAAGAACAGATCAGGATCTATTGTACACTATAGCTAATAATAAACTAAAAATCTGAGCAGAGGCGGAAAAACTTAGAAGATATATATATATATATATATATATGTATATATATATATATATATATATATATATATATATATATATAAAGGAAAAGTACAAAATAAGCAATTTATTGATGATCCAAAAATTGGAAAACAAGTAAAAGCAACTGAAACACCACAAAAAAAGAAGAAGAAGAAATAGATACATTTTGGAGAAATATCTAAGAAGATCCTGTGGAACATAGCAAAGATGCTAAGTGGATAGAAGAAGTAAATGAAGGAATAAGAAGTCTAAATGTATAAAGATATGAAATGGAATGAAGTAACAGCCAAAGAGATTGAAACTAAGTTAAGAAAAGCTCCTAATTGGAAAACCCCAGGCCCAGATGCAGTACCTAACTTCTGGATAAATATAGTAACATCTTTACATGAAGATTTAGCCATGAGTAAGAACTATTCATATGAGCACCCTGAACAGACACCAGCTTGGTTAACAACAGGAAAAACAATACTCCTACTTTAGAGTGAACCTACAAGCTATCCTAAAAACTGTAGACTAATAGCTTACTTTCTGATAATGTATAAACTGCACACTGGAATTGATACCAACAACAGTTTATAGTCATTTAGAAGAGAACTCAATCATGGCAATAGTACAAAGGGATAATGAAAGAAAGTAATACGGAACAAAGGATCTTTTGCTGTTAAGTAAAGTCATAACGGAGAACTGTAAAATGTGGAATGATCTCTAGGGCCATTAGCCTAGTAACCTCTTATGAACATATGAATCACTACACATATCTGTTATGTATACCCATAGGTACTCATGGACACACACACACACACACACACACACACACACACACACACACACACACACACACACACACACACACACACACACACACACACACACACACACAAAAATGGCGAGGTCAAAGTGATATAGCTTAAAATTCAGCTCACTGTGTGCAAACTTCATATGGCTACAACACTGTTTAGCTTAGCAAGTGTGGGGACAGTCTTAAGGTAGTAGATAACACACTTGCTGGAAGATGACAAAGCAAACATCTGTCAGGCAGTCCCAAGAAAAGTCAGTAATCTCTGGAATATTGTATGAGCAAAAACAGCACTTCCTTCTTCGTAACCTTTTCTGTTGTTTCAGACACAATACCTGTCTACATTCCAAATGTCTTCACCACATAACTGGAATAATGCACGTTATCATTACCCCCCTTCCCCCATTTTTCTACATGGGGTCAGAGTGTCATGTGAACTATCACAACCTCTTTTGATTCAAAACCAGTGCCCTAACTTCCTTGAGAGTCATGCCTGATTGTTGCAGGCCTCCTTCACATAATCCATCCCTCTCTTTGCTGGATGTCCTCATTTCCTCTTCACCTGTTTTTCCCAAAACCTTATCACCAAATTGACTTCTGTGTTCCTGAACATGTGTCTGAGCCACTGCAATCTGTTTGTTTTTGACCTTCTTTGCAATTGAAGCTAGTTTGGCTTCTGTAATGATGTTGTAATTGTATTAATGTGTCCCACAGTGTGGATCCAGCCATCATCTAAGTCACTTCATCCCCATCACTTCCACCTTCCTCAGCTGCTCAGCCTTTGCTGCCCAGGTTTCTGTACCACAAAGTAGTGTTGGCCATAATGTGGATTTGGACACCTTACTTTTCAGCTTCTTTGACATTATTCTGTCACACACTACCCCCTCACACTCTGTGACATTTGGCTGCAGCACCCTCTGATTCTACCTTTGACCTCCGCATTCAGACTTGCCTTCTCCTAGATACTTGAAACTGTTATCCTGTTTTTCTATCTTCCCTTCAGTCTCATTTTTCTGCTTCTTCTGATTTCTCCATTTGTTGTGATGACAGCTGTCTTGTCTGTACTCAGTTTCATTCAATGTGACTTCAGTTTTGTATTCATACCCCAATCGTTTGTTGAACTTGTTGTTCACGGTCTACTTGTAATACCACATCGTCTGTGTACATCAGCTTTGTTGACCTGCCACCTCCAACCAGTTTGCTAATGTAGCCCATCACCAGTATAAACAGTGAGCTCAGGACTGAGCCTTGATGCACACCCAACCCCACTAGGAACTCTTCTGCAAGTACGAATACTGTTAGTACTTGTACCACTGGGTCCTTGTGCATAGTCTGTATTAATTCTATCAGTGTTTCTGGAACTTCAATACATTGCAGGACTGCTCAAATCAGGTTTGCCATACTCTTTCTCCAAGTCTGGGAATGCTGATTTGGACTCCTTTATCATCTTTAGCTTCTTCTCCACTATCTTTCTCACTGTCAACATTGGATTGACAATGCTGCTTCCTGACCTGAATCCAAACTGCACATCTCTTATCTTACTTTCTGTTTATTTGTCTATCAATCATCCTTTCCTGCACTCTCTCTTAAAGTGTGACAGCAGTTTGCTACCCCTATACTGTCTGCAGTTGTGAATGTGTAAGGTAATGAAAGAAAAAGGCCAACAACATCAGGGAACTTGATGTGAGATAATATAACAAAGGACAGGGTAGAAAAATTACAATCTCTTGCATCAGGAGCGGGCTTTAAAATGGAGGCACTTCCTCCTCAGCTTAAATAAGCAAATAAGATTTCTTGTGAAGTCCTCCAAGGCAAACTTCAAGTCTAGGTTAGCTTCCTCAACAAAACTGAAAATGCACTCACTGGAGGCTCTCCTAGCACTTGAAGATGCCAATGTCTGTGCGGTCACAGAAACTTGGTTCAGGGCTGTAGAGGGCACCCCTGTCTTACCAGGCTGTACCTCATTCCACACTTTCTGACCCCATAATGAGGTTGTAAAGAGTAAGTGTTGTGGACTCTCTATCTTCATTAAGGACAAGCACACCTCCAGGCTGGTTTGCCAGAATGATGCACTGGAATTACTCCAGGTGCAATTGACAGTGGCAAGACACCCATCCAAGTTATAGCCAGCTATAGACCCCCCCTCCATGAGTCAGGACACCAACCCCTCCTACCCAAACCTACTTGACTCCATCAAAGTACCCCCAAACACCCTGATCCTTGGTGACTTCAACTACCCCAGCATAGACTGTGTGAACTAGTCCTGTACTAATGCACTCACCCAACAATTACTTAACGTCATCAGTTGTAATGCACTAGGCCAGCTCATCTCATTTCCCACAATGGGAGATAACATTCTGGACTTGGTTCTCACCAACATGGGTGACCGCTACACCACTTCTATAGTATGTTCTTCCCTGGTGAGATAAGATCATCGGTCTGTCTCATTTGAAGTTTCTATCCCACCAAACCCCCCCCAGCCATAGCCAGGCTAAAAAACTTCTCAAAAGCTGACTACAACCTCCTAAGGGAGGGTATCAGTAGCTTCACACCACCCCCCCCCTCGAAGGATGCAGAAAACTATGCTGAACAGTATGCCAGTGCAGTATACAAGCACCTGTACAACTGCATGGACTCAGCCATACCCAGCAGAACTAAAACCTGCTAATCAAGGAAACACAAACCTGTCTGATGGACATCCTCTATCAATAGGCTTTACAACAAAAGGAAGAAACTTTTGTTCAATGGTAAAAAGGAACAAATTTCAAACTGGAAAAACTCCCTCCTCAGCCTCAACAAGCAAATTAGATAACTAGTGAAAACCTCCAAAGCCAATTATGACTTGAAACTAGCCTCTGAAACAAAGGGAAGCCACAAAGCCTTCTTCATTTATACCAAGAACCTCCATGCCAAAACCCAGGTTGGTTCCAAATAAGTACTTAATGGTAATACACTGATCCTCTTGACTTAGCCAACCTGCTAGCTGATAGGGTCAGTGCAAACTTCACCCTCTACCCCCCAAAGGCCCATTTGATATCATTGATACTTGTCCCGCACCTCACATCTCTGTAAATCAAGTGTTAAAGGCCCTTTCCAAGGCAAAGAACATGGCATCCATGGGACTTGATAGTATTCCAGGCTGTATTTTGCACCATCTACAGCAAGAACTAGCTTTGCCATTGAGCACCCTATTCAACCACAGCCAAAGTACAGGCTTCATTCCAGCATAGTGGAGAACTGCCATTGTCATCCCCATGCACAAAGGTGGTGCCACTACTGCCCCTGGAAATTATTGCCCCACTAGCTTGACAAGTCTGATCTGTAAAGCCATGTAGTGTATTATTATGGATCTCATAAACAATGACATAGGCAATCTCCAAGCACTTGACCCCACACAATTCAGATTTGTCAAAGGCAGGTCTTGCCTGTTGAACCTGGTTGACTTCTTTGAGACTGTCACCAAGGCCCTGGATGAGGGAAAGTCAGTACATACAGCTTACCTTGACTTGGCCAAGGCCTTTGACACAATCCCCACTTGGGCAGCATCGAAAAGCTAACACAATTTGGCATAAACCCCTATCTCATCAGGTGAGTGGCCAACGGCTGCACTGATAGGACTCACAAGGTCAAAATAGATGCCACCACCTCTGACAACAGAACTGTCACTGGTGGTGTTCCCCATTGATCTATTCTGGGACCCCTACTGTTTGGCATCTACTTCTTAGAGGTCCAAGCAAAGACCAAGGGCCTGTGGCTGAGCAAGTTTGCAGATAACTAAGTTAGGAGCTGTCACTGACTCCCCAAATTATGTTAACATACTGTAAGAGGGTCTCACAGCAACAAATGACTGGTGCCAAAGTCATGGCCTTAAGTTAAATGCAGAAAAGTATTATCATACTATTAGGCAAAAACACAGCCCCTGCTGATTATCACATCAATGGCAACCCCCTAAGCACACAACCTGTGGTGAGAGACCTGGGTACTCAGGTTGACAACAATCTCACATTCGACCGTCATGTAGCGGCAGTGATCAGAAAAGCCTTTTACTTGGTTCATCTCATAAGTAAAGGGATTACATCCAGAAAAAAGGAGGTTATTACTTCTCTGTACTTCTCCCTCATTAGGCCAATAATTGAGTATAAAGTCCCATTTGGTATGTACCTCTCCAGACACCTGCACCAACTGGAAAGGCCATAGAAATACCTCACAAAGACAATCCATGGCCTCCAACACCTGTCCTTTGTGGACAGGCTCAAATCACTATCACTCTACTCAGCATCATACAGATTGCTCAGAGGTGATCTGCATCTCGCCTACAAGGGAATATTGGACCCTGCCCTACTAGAGATCCTCCATATCTGTAAGTCTAACTCCTCACGCATCACCTGCTCGAAAGGCCTAAATTTATATGTGACATCAACAAAACCTGCTGGAGAGACAGGTTTGGCTCCCAGAGACTGCCCTGTCTCTGGAATAGACATCCCATACATGTCAGAGTACCTCGCTGACCCTCTTTAAATGCAACCTTGATGAGTGGATGAGGCACTGACAGGGGCGATAGGTGCTGACTGAGGTTTCTTTTTTGGGGATAAACTCTTGGCTAGGCTTGAAAGGGCCCAGAGCCATTAGCCTAGTAACCTCCTATGATCCTGTACTCTTCACTCATTAGGCCAATACGAGTACAACATCCCCTTTGGTATTTACCTTTCAAAGTGCCTGAAACAATTGGAGAGACCACAAAGGTTCCTCACAAGGAAAATTCAAGGTCTTCAGCTGCTCTCCTATGTTAATTGGCTCAAATCACTGCCACTTTATTCTGTTTCATACAGACTACTCAGAGGTTATCTCTGCCTTGCATATAAGGCAATCTTTGACCCTGCTTTATTGGAAATTCTGCACATCCGCAAGTAAAATGGCACACAGGTTACATGCTCTAAGGACCTAAACCTGGTATGTGACATCAATGGAACTTGCTGGAGGAACAGATTTGTCTCTCAGAAGGTTGCCACACCTTTGGAATAGACTCCTAGTTCACATCAAACAGAGCACCTCATTGGCCCTCTTCAAATGCAATTTGGACGATTGGATAGGTAGCTGTAAATTCACCCAGGGGGTTCCAACTATGTCCCTCTAGGACAGGGGCAATAGGTGCAGATTGTGGTAACAAGGGTACATTTGGCTAGGTTTGTAAGGGCCCCTGGGCCTTTAGCCTAGTACTTTCTATGATCCTAAGATTACCATATATGCTTAGATTGCAGTTATATCCACAATAATCTATGAATAACAGCAAACTGGTTGAGCATCACAAAAAAATAGCACAAACACAAAAAATCAATCTCCATGTCAGTCTTCCCTTGCAAATGCTGATTGTCTGTGACTGCAAGTTGTCTGTAGCATGCAAACCAAGTGTTTAATAAACTTTGACTCCCTAAGTGTTCTCGTCATGGATAACTGTGCCAAGTCTACCTAACTAGGCTAATGGTGACTAATGTCACTAAGAACCTGAATGTGTACAACTGTGGAGCATATGTGCAGAAATCTTTATCAGGAAATCACAGTTAAACACTCATGTTCCTGGACCTTTAACCTCAAACACAAATGGATTAGTCTAAATTGTATACAAACTACAAACCCATACACACATATGCAAGCAAATAGTCGGCTAAATACACCCCATCAAGAAACAAACTGACCAACCATGATGTATTCCGTTAAACAGAATTGAAATAAAAATACATCAAAAATGGTGGATTATGCCATCCAAGAGAAAGTAACCACCCACACACCTACAAAATAAAAATAGGAGGCTTTTTAAATAAACAAATAAAATGTTACACCGCATTACTGTTTAATAAAAAGTAGTACAGCCGAAGTACACAAAATACGTAATTTGTACCCATTTATTCCTTATTATGCACCCACAGAACAGGAGCTGAAACCACTGACTTATCACAGCCTTACAATCTCTCAAAAATAAAAAGTTGCACTTCCCTATAATACCCAGCACCTATCTGGTGTATTTATGGTTCACACAGTTTCTCGTAGAACTCTTACTCTACAAAGATGACAATTTCAAATTAATTCCTTCAAAAAAATATCAATGTAGCCAACATCCATGTAACAAGGCATGACTCAACAGGGCTGTTTCTCTTTTTACAAGGCAAAAGATTGCAAGAAACTCTTCCCCAGCTTTCCACTCTGACTGTGTGTTCTGAACTGAGCCAAAAATCCTGCAGGAAGTTCAAAACATGTCCTACCTCCTACAGAGCCATACCCCACTAACAATGGCTTCTGTGACACTTTTCATGAATTAAAATTACAATCCCTTAATTGCTAAGTATTGATAGACTGGGAATCTGTCAGACCTGAGGAATGAATCTCTGTCTCCACTACCTCGTTAATGTTAATGGGCACATTGTCACCTCTTTTCGGTGTCTCATTGAGATGAATGCAGAGGTTTTTTACCTGCCTGCACACCTACCGTGGTATTGTCTTTGCCACAGAAGTTTTGTTTCAACGGAAGATTCATGTGATTAATGAACTCCAACACTTAGCTAAGAATGAGACCACATCTATAGTAAATCTCTTAAAAAACTCAAATACTTGACTTTCCTTACCACATAGTGTTAACATTTCATGAAAACTGTTAAAGTATCATAGGTTACTAGGCTATTGGCCCTGATGGCCTTATATGCCTAACCAAGAGTTTAGCCCATGTTTAGACAAATCAGTCCCCAATGCCGCTGTCCAGCAGGGACACGGGTGGAATCCCAGGGGTATATTTTCAGTTTCCCATCCACTTATCCAGGTTGCACTTAAAAATGGGTAAAGAGGTCCTCTGCTTGATGTGGATAAGGAGTACATTCCATAGGTGGGGGAGTCTCTGGGACACAAATCTGTCCCACCAACAAGTCTTGTCACAGACCAGGTTGAGGCCGCTCGTGCATGTTACTCGAGTGGAGCTTTACTTGCAGATATGCAGCAGTCCCATCAAGGTGGCATCTGTGATCACCTTGTATGCCAGACAGAGGTCACCTCTGAGGGCTCTGTATGAAACCGAGTAGAAGGATAGGGCTTTTAGCCTATCTGTGTATCATAGATGTTTGAGGCCCTGGATTCTCCTGGTGAGGAACCTCTGTGGTCTCTCCAGCTGCTGCATGTGCTTTGCAAGGTACATGCCAAAAAGGGAATTTTACTCAATAATAGGTCGTATAAGGGAAGAATACAGAGATGTTATGACCTCCTTGTCCTTGGATGAGATACCCTTACTTATGAGGTGAGCCATGTAGAAGGTTTTCTGTACAATGGAAGCAACATGGTAGTCAAAAGTCAGGTTGCTATCAACCTGGGTGCCTAAATCCCTCACGACTGATTGTGTACTTAGGATGTTGTTATTAATGTGATAATTTATGGGGCTGTCACTCTACCCAAAGGGGGTGATGATGCATTTTTTTGGTATTCAGCTTGAGGCCATGTTTCTGGCACCAGTCATTTGTCTGAGTGAGACCATCTTGTAGGGTGTCCACATCATTAGGGGAATTGATGACTGCACCCAGCTTGCAGTCATCTGCAAACTTGGTCAGCCATAGCCCACTGGTTTTGGCCTGCACCTCAGAAAAGTATATCCCAAATAACAGAGGCCCCAAGACCGAACCCTGGGGTACGCCACTTGTTACTGGTCTACTGCTTGAGGTGGCTTTCCCTATTTTGAGTACGTGGGATCTATCAGTGAGCCAATTTGCTACCCATCTGGTAACATATGGATTGATGCCTAGTTGAGAGTTTATCTATTATTCCTGAGTGGGGAATAGTATCAAAGGCTTTGGCCAGTCCAAGGTAGGTGGTGTGCACCGTCTTCCCCTCGTCCATGGCTTTGGTGACAGTCTCAAACAAGGCAAACAGATTTAACAGACATGACCTCCCCTTGATGAAGCCAAACTGTGTATGATCAAGTGTTTGGAGGTAGACAATGTCCTTGTTAATGAGATCCTTGATAATCCGTTCCATGGCCTTACAAATCAGGCTAGTTAGGCTGATAGGTCTATAATTTCCCAGATTGGTGGATGCGCCACCTTTGTGTAAAGGGATGACATTGGCTGTCCTCCACTCAGATGGGATGAAGCCAGTAATCAGGTATTGGTTAAATAGGGTGCCTAATGGTGCTGTAAGTTCCTGCCTGAGTTCACGTAGGATGCAGCCTGGGATGTTATCGGGTCCCATGGAGGCTGTATTGTTTGCCTTTGAGAGAGCAGTGATGACCTGTTCCCTAGATATAAGGAGAAGGGAGCAGGTACTGGGGATGTCTTGATTTACTGATGGGGAGACAGAGGGATAAAGTTTTCTCTGAATCTGTCAGCCAGCAAGTTTGCTATATGTACAGCATTTGCATATGTGGTGTCCTTGACCACCAGTTCCAAACAGCTCTGGGTGCTTCCTTTGAGGTTGCAGACATATGTGAAGAAGGCCTTATAATTGTCTTCTAGTAGACGTGGCCAATTTGGACTCAAAGTTTGCTTTGAAGGATTTCACTAGTGCTCTTATTTGTTTGTTCAGGCTAAGGAGACATTGTTTCCAATTGGGCACCTGCTCCTTCTTGGTCTTGGACAGCAATTTTTAGCTTTTATTATATAGTGTTTTTATTACAGATGTCCAACAGATAGGTTTACTCTTCCTACCAGAGGATGATTTAGTCCTGTTGGGTATTCCTGATTCCATGAAACTATATAAATGCTCATATAATGCTTTGGTGTAGTTTTGGATACTGGATCCAGAGCCTACGGGGGAATGTAGTTAATGACATAACTCATAAATATTGTGAACTGTGTGTGAGGACTGAGATGAAAGCTGACAGCAAAAGTTTAAAGCCCTGTATATGGACAATGGTGACACAGACTGAGTGACTACTTCAGAATACTTTGTAAATGATGACATTTTACTAGGATCTATGCAGATGGCTATATGGTCACTGTCTCTCACTAGCACTTGGGAAGGTTCATAGGTTCATAGGTTGGTACTAGGCTATCAGCCCTAGGGCCTATACAAGCCTAGCCATAACAATTCCATGGATATTTCTTCCCACAATATTTACTTTCCTGGACCCCTGTCTAGCAGGGCAACTGACATGATCCCCGGAATGAATTTCCTATCTCCCATCCAATTGTCAAGGTTCTTTTTGAAGAGGGCCAAGGAGGTGCTTTGATTGACATGTACGGGCAGTCTATTCCAGAGTATGGGGATTCTCTGGGTCAGGAACCTATCCCTCCAGCATGTTTTGTTCATTGTGATGACAACGTTTAGATCCCTGGAGTGTGTGGCTCTGAGGGATTGGGATTTCTTTAAGTGGAGCATGTCCAACAGCTCGGGGTTTTACATGGCATTGTATGTTAAGCAGAGATCACCTCTGAGCAGACGATATGTGACAGAGTACAGCTGGAGTTTTTTTAGACGGTCAGCATAGGGCATCTGCTTTAGGCCTGTGATTCTTTTAGTGAGGTATTTCTGTGGCCTTTCCAGCTGTTGCAGATGTCTTGTGAGGTACATAGCAAATGGGGCATTGTACTAATAATGGGTCTAATGAGGTATGAGTACAGTGGGACAATGACCTCCTTTTTTCTGGATGAAAAGCCCTTAGTGATGAGATGTGCCACATAGAAGGATTTCCTGACTGTTGTGGCGATGTGAGACCACTGTCCACCTGTGTCCCCAAGTCTCTCATCACATTTTCAGTGTTTAGTTTACTGCCACCTATGTGGTAATTCATGGGTACATGTTTTTTCCCAAAGTGGATAACTATACATTTCTTGGTATTAAGCTTCAGCCCATGGATCTGGCACCAAGCATCTGTTTTTGTAAGGCCCTTTTGTAGAATATCCACATCATTTGGGGATTCAGTAATGGCTCCCAAAATTGCAGTTATCTGTGAACTTTGTTAGCCAGAGTCCCTTAGTGTTGGCCTGTATGTCAGAGAAGTAGATGCCAAACAAGAGCGGTTCCAGGACTGAACCGTGAGGTACTCCACTTGTCACTTGTTTGGAGCTGAATTTGGAGTCGGCTTCTTTTACAGTCTGGGTTCTATCAGCAAGCCAGTTGGCAACCCATTGAGTGGCATAGGGATTTATGCCCAGCTTAGTAAGTTTATCTATGATTCCAGAGTAGGGGATGGTGTTGAAGGCTTTGGCGAGGCTGTGTGGACCGCCTTACCCTCGTCCACAGCTCTGGAGACTGATTCGAAGAAGTCAGTCAGGTTCAGGAGAAAAGATCGGCCCTTCATGAACCAAAACTGGGTGGGGTCCAGTGTTTGAAGGTTGTCAATGTCTTTGTTTATAAGTTCCATGATAATGTGTTCTATGCCCTTGCAGATCAGGCTCGTCAAAGTGATAGGATGGTAGTTCTCGGGATACAAGGTGGATCTCCCCTTGTGGAGTGGGATAACTGTAGCTGTGTACCACTCAGTGAGCATGAAGCCTGAGGTGAGGCTTACAAAATCATTCTTCTATAGTAACTGAGGCATTCTGAACTAGATTGTGTGACTATTGTAGCTATGACCTAGTAGCTGAGTAAAATCATGCATACAAAATAATTGTTCAATACTGGTCTGCATTTCAGAGTCATCTAAATTAGGAAGGTTTGTACTATGAAATAAATAGTCTGCCAGAAGCAGGTAAGCAGTGTCAGCAAACTTCTGTATAACCTATTAACACCTAAAAAGTGGAAACTTTAAATGCCCACAGTGTAGCCTACTACAAAATGGTATGCAACTGAGGAGAAGATGCATGTTATGTATCCTGCCAGAGGAAAGAAAGTGGCTGCTGGATAACATCATTCTGCACAACTCAGAAGTTGATATTAAATGGAAATGGTGAAGAAAATGGTTTACTAAGTCAATGTTTGGCTGCTTGGTAGGATGACAGTCATAGCTGGGTCACATGTCCTAGTACGGCTTGGTGGCTTAGAAGTATGATTCTCACATAGGGTGTGAGAGGTGTCAGGTTTATATACCAGGCAAGCCCATTGTTTTTCCCAGCCTTTGTGGATCTCTTGCACATGTGCAAAACAAACAGTACCAGAAACACTAGATCCAGGGATCTGAACTTCTCTTGTAAAATAAACATAACATACTGGATAGACAAATGTGTCCCAAAGAATCATCCCCACACTATGAAATAGGCTCTACAACCATGTACCTACACACAAACATATACATACAAGCACAAACACACACATATACAAATATAGACAGAAACACAAGACATACACATATAAATGCACACACACACACACACACACACACACACACACACACACACACACACACACACACACACACACACACACACACACACACACACACACACACACACACACACACACACACACACACACACACACACACACACACACACACACACACACACACACACTGTCAAGAAAGGAGATACTGCCAGCCCAGCTATCTGGATTTTTGGTAAATAATTATATGTCATTTATGAATATCAACATGATTCATATGCTTGTGCTGCAAATGCATCAGAACTGTATGTCACATAAGATGGTTTGTACAGACGTGTGCTGAAGAGATATTTTGTAAAGTACTGAACTTAAAGATGTAACCACAACATGTTCTACTGGGAAAAGAATGGAAATGTCCATAAACTATTGTAACTGTTTAAATGCATTTATTTTAACAATGGAAAATGGAATAATTTCAGAAGAATAGCTGATATTAAATTAATTTATGACATCAAGAGACAGGATGTTATCTTTCAGTTTCAGTGCAATAACAATGTCTAGAACTAGAAGCTTTTGGTATTGTGTTGGAAGTGTTTTATTGTTTTATGAATTTGAGGATCTGCCAAGATCTGAGAAAAAGCCTTGTGTATGTATTTTCACAGGTAGATGGTAAATGCTACCAGCTGCATTATTGGTTGTTTTTCACCTCGGATAGAGTCAAATAAGAAGTGATGTCATTCAGCAAATATCCTGGCAGTAATACTTGAGATATTTATTTAAGAACTCTCTGAGAGAGACTGAGTATTTTATATTTTATCTTTGATCTGACAGCATCGGCTGGAAGACCCATTTACCACATCTGCTTTGCTTGCTCTGTAAGTAAGTTATTAGGGCACAGTAATTTCTCTTATATACAGTCAGGAATATAACAAAGCTTAATTTAGATGTTTTTCTTATTTATCTGAGACTGTCCTGCAATGTTGTTTTAAATATTTCTTGTGGTTATGAACTCTGATGTAATTGTGATTATGCATTGAGTATTTTCTTGTTCGTAGGTTCATAGGTGTTTACTAGGCTAACGGCCACAAGGACTTTTTTAAGCCTAGCCATGCATCCCAAATCTTTGACAAGTTCTGATACCCTTGATAAATGTAAGCATGGGCCTAGGAGATGAACCTTTTACAGGTTACCTGTGTCCATTAGAGACACAGGTGCCAAACCAGGAATGAATTTCCGGTTTCACATCCAATTGTCGAAGTTGCACTTGAATTGGGTTAGGGAGGAACTTTGCTTCACATGGATGGGGAGCCTGTTCCATAGACAGGGTAGCCTCTGCGATACATACCTATCTCTACAGCAGGTCCTATTTATATCCCAGGAAATGTTTAAGTATTTAGAATGGGTAATTCTGGTGCTATTTGTTTTGTGGATATGCAGGAGGTTCATCAGAGTTGGGTCTGAACATGCCTTGTATGCCAGACATAGATCTCCCCTCAAAAGCCTGTAGGGGACAGAATACAGGGATAGGGCAGTCTGCTTAGGACACATTACTTACGCCCTGTATTCCTTTAGTGAGGAACCTCTGTGGATGTTCCAATTGTTGGATATGCCTGGTTAGGTACATACCAAAGGGGGCATTGTACTCAATGACAAGTCTGATGAATGCTGAATACAGTGGAACAATGACTTCCTTGGACTTCAGGTACCATACCTTTGTTTATAAGTTGGGCAGTATAGAATTCTTTCCTCACCACTGTAGACACGCGATGATCAAAGGCTAGATTACTATCTATGCATGTCCCTATGTCTCTGACTACTGGATCAACTCTGAGGGGTGTATTGTCAATATGATAGTTACCAGGGATGGATGACTTCACAGAGGTTACTATTATGCATTTTTTAGCATTTAGTTTTAGTCTATGGCTCTGACACCAGTTGTTTGTCTGTGTCACCCCTCCTGGAGAACATTTGTGTCAGTGTGAGATTCAGTGGCAGCTCCAAATTTGCAATCATCTGCAAATTTGGTCAGCCAGAGACCACTGACATTAGCCTAGACTTCTGAGAAGAAAATGCCAAACTGGAGCGGTCCAGGGACTGATTCTTGGGGGACTCCACTTGGAACTGGCCTCTTAGTAGAGGTGAACTCCCCAATTGTAACTTCCTAGGTCCTGACAGAGAGCCAGTTGGCTGTCTACCAGGTGACATATAGGTTTGTACCTAACCTCTTGAGTTTGTCAACAATGCTCAAGTGGGGTATTCTGTCAAATGCCTTGGCCAGGTCAAGATATACAGTGTAAATGATTTTGTCCTCATCCATTGCTTTGGTAACCTTAGCAAAGAACTCTATCCGGTTGAGTATCCATGATCTGCCCTTGACAAAACCAAATTAGGTTGGATCCAGTGTGTCTGGAGGTTTACTATATCTTTGTTGATCATCTCCATGATAATTCTTTACATGACTTTTTATTTATTTATTTATTTTATTTTTATTTTACATTTGTCGACAGGGCTAGTCCAACTGGATACATGTCCATTTTCAGTAGAGGCCCGGGGAGAAAAGCTCCAGAAAAAAAACGTACACAAAATTTAAAAGAAATATAAGTCTACAAAAGGCATCAACATGCAATATTACAACATTCAGTTAAAGTTTACATAAAAAAAAAAATGTAAAATTGAATTGAATAGTCAAATATGGAAAATAGTACTCAAGACTCATAAGCATTAGTATTTAAGTAAAAAAGATAGGTTAATTTATAGAGTGTAGAATATAGAGGTTTATAGGTAGGAATATAGTGGTTATAGAGTGTAACAGTCAGTAAAGTATAACAGTTAGTCAGGGTTGGTACAAGAGCATAACCAGTGGTTGGTGAGAAAAAAATTTAGATTAGTATTGAATTGTGGGAGAGAGGTCTGAGAAGTAAGATCATGTGGTAGTTGATTCCATACTTTACCAACAGAGTTAGAGAACAAGGAGTCACCTGCTAGGTTTTTTGATAAGGTAGTTTGAATCCACATTTTGTTTGAGGAGCGTAGATTCTTCAGGCTACTATATGGTATGATGAGGGCAGAAAGAATTGGAGTGCTGCTGGGTTGGTATAGGGCTTTATGGGCTATTGTAAGTTGGTTAAATCGTAGCTGGTTAAGGAGTTCAAGCCAGCCCAGTTGTTTTAGATTCAGACAGTGATGAGTCCTGAAAGGTGAATTTGTAGCAAATCTAGCAATATTGTTATATGATATAGCTAGTTTGTTGAGATTATTTTTAGAAAGGTTAGTATATATGGGGGAAGCAAAGAATAGGGTAGAGATTAAGTGGGTTCTAGCTATTGCGGTCCTGGCTTCTGGTGTAAGGAAAGGTTTGATTCTATAAAGGGATCCTAGTTTTCTGTTAATTGATTTTATTGTAGTATTTATGTGGGTGTCATAGTTTAGGTGATTATCAATTGTAATTCCTAGGAGTTTGGTGGTGGGGTCAGGAGAAATAAGGGTGCCATTATTGGATGTAAGAGTGAAGTGTAGAGGGGTAGACATTTGGGTAGGTGTAAAGAGCAAAAGTTTGTTTTTTTTTCGGGTTAAGGAGAAGACAACGGTTAGAGAACCATTGTTCTACAGTGCTGAAAGCTTTTTGTGTAAGAGAATGAAGTTCGGTTTGGGATGTGGCTGAACAAATTACAGTAGAGTCATCTGCATATTGAATGCAGGTGGAGAGTGGAGTAGATAGATGAAGGTAATTTATAAAAATGGAAAACAGTAGAGGGCCTAATATGGAACCCTGAGGGACACCTAGAGAGATGGGGTGGAGATTCGAAAGATGATTTTGCCAGAGAACTGCCTGTTGTCTGTTTTCAAGGTAGGATGTAAAGTAGTTCATAGCTAGGCTGTCAAGTGAGAGGGACTTCAGTAGGTGTAGGAGGAGTTGGTGGTTAACCATGTCAAAGGCTTTCGATAGATCAACAAAGAAAGCAGAAGAAAGCATATAATTGTTGCGATTTTTGTTGATACAGTTAGTGAAGGATAGCAAGGCTGTGGTGGTACTATGGAATGGGCGGAAATCATGTTGACAGTTAGTTAGTAGATTGTGATGGAGAAGGTGGTTAAGTAATTGTTTGTGGATACATTTCTCCATTATTTTAGCAAGTGGAGAGAGTAGACCTATGGGGCGAAAGTTGGAGAAATCATTGGAGTTTCCACCTTTGTGAAGAGGAATTATGTAAGAAATTTTCCAGATAGATGGGATAGTGCTTTCTTTTATGGTTCTATTGATCAATATGGAGATGGGATAAGCAATAGCCTTAGCTCCTTTTTGCAGGAATTCTGCTGGGAGTTTATCAGCTGAGGGGGTAGTAGGTTTTAGTTTTTGGATTAGGGAACAGATATAGGATGTGGGTATTGGTTCTAGGTGGAATAATGGGGGAGGAATGGAAGTAGGAATAGGCAGATTAGAGGTGTCAGGGGATAGATGGTTTGCAAGATTCAGTATAGAAGTAGTAAAGAAAGAGTTGAAGGCATTTGCTGTTTGTGTTGGGCAGTCAGGGTTGGAGCCTAGAGGATTAGGTGTGGCAGTTTTGCCTGGGTATAGAAGTTTGTTAATACTAGTCCAAAACGTTTGTGGTTCTTTGAGGGATGACTGTTGTAGTTGGAGATAGAAGTTCCTTTTATGTAATAGGATGGCTTTTTTTTGTCATATTTCTTTGTTGTCTAAAGGTTTGGTGATTAATAGTATTCTTTGTGGTACGCCATTTAGCCCAAGATTTATTTCTGCAAAGGATTCGTTTCCTAGTTTGATTAGAGAGCCATTGAGCTGGTTTAGTTTTGTTTCTAATACAGTGTGTTGGGGCATGATGGTCCAGGATTGCTAAGAAAGTGGTATTGAAGTATTCCACTGCCTCGTTTATAGGGAGAGATTTAAGAGGTGACCAGTAACATTGTTTAAGTTCAGTTTGGAACAGTTCAGGGTCAAAATGTTTTTTGGTACGGACTGTTCTGACAGATTTGGCTTATTTTATGTCTGGTAATATATAAGAGTGAATGGTCACTTAAGTCGTCTGGAAGGGTTCCTGTTGTATATGTTTGTTGTGGGCTATTTGTAAGTATCCAGTCCAAGGTGCTTTCTTTATTATTAAGTTTATTTATTCTGGTGGGAGAGTTTATAGCTTGTGAGAAGCCATACAGGTTGATCAGGGAGGTGGGGTTAGTACTGCTGCATAAATTCCAGTCTATGTTAAAGTCACCTAGGACTATAGTTTCTTGAGGGAGGTTCGAAGAAAGCCAGTTTAGAAGGTATTCTAGTATACTGTGTTTTTTTTCCTGGGGGAAGATAGGAGCAAATGATGTTTATTGATTTGTGTGAGTTAAGCTGTAGTTTAGAGATAATTATTTCTGCACTATTATCTGAGGGTAGGTTAAGATTTACACTGCTAATTTGTAGTTCTGCTTTGTAGAGAATTGCTACCCCTCCACCTTTTTTTGCTTGTGCGGTCGCGACAAAGGATGCCATAACCTGGGGGGTAAGTTCATTGTCTTTTATTGTGGGTTTAGGCCATGTTTCTGATAAACAGAGGATGTCAAACTGATGTACATCTAGAAAGGCATGAACCTGGGGAATTTTGTTGCAAATACTGCGTATGTTTAGATGGGCTATAGAAAGTGAATTTGAGGGTTTGGTTGAGGGTAAGGGGATTGTTTTATGTTGGTCGCAGTTTGTGGTGGGTAGGGAAGGATTTGGACCAGGGTTAGGATGAATGTCTCCATCTATTAAGGAGTGGAGTAATATAAAGTTGTTAAATTTGAGAGGTTTACAATGGTAGTCAAATACTTTTTTATTACTTAGGATGGTATATTTAATGTGTATTAATCAGTGAAATGTAGCTAGAAAGTAGCTGGGTTTGTAAATGACATTAAGGAAGCTTGTAGATACAGCTGGTGAAGGTGATAGCATTTGTTTGGAAGGGAGGGTAAGAGTAGAGAGGAGGGGTTGTTCATAGGAGGTTAAGAGGTAAGTAGTAGTTAGGATAGGTAGGAGAGAGAGTACTAATAATAATTGGCATTGGTAAGACATAGTAGAGGAGAGTGTAGTAGGCGTAAGAGAGGTAAGAATTAAGATTTGAGTTAGGAATTATAGGAAGTTAAGGATGTGTGGCAGTGGGTAGAGTATATTTTCTGAGGAGAGTAGAGATGAAGTGAAAGAGGGAGTGTTATAAGAGCTGTAGGCTGGGTGTGGCAGGATGAGGAGTATATGATTGGATTATGATAGTGGGGGTGTGTTTATGGAGGTATAAGTTTAGGAGTACTGGGGGTGGGTGGGAATTGGGGGCAGGGTAGGGGAGGGGAGTGAGCCCAAAGGGCGAATGGAGTGGGAAAAGACAAGAGAGTGGACTACTAAGGAAGACAATCTATAGTGTGGGAGAAAACAGCAGGTAAGTCAGAGAGTGAGAGAATGTAAAAAAGGGTTAAGAGGCTAATAAGAGGAAAGTACACTTTGTTAGAGAGTAAGAGTGTGGTTGGAGTGGAGGGTACCAAGGTCATGGGAGGGAAAGGTGGGAAAGAAATAAGTCAGTGAAAAGCCCCAGCTGAAAAAGCAAAATATGGGAGGTATAATGGGAAGATAAAAATAGTATATGAGATGCAGAAAGGCTAGTGGTAAGGTGCCACCTTGTGGCCAGTTACTTAAATGGAGTGCCTGTTCCCAAACAAGGGGGCAGGGTACAGAAGAGAGGGAGTAAAGGTACTACTAAAAAGAAAGTGGAAAAGTCAAGCTAAGAGAGTAAGTGAAATAGAACAGAAAAAATAATGGCGTTGGGGTTTGTTGGCTGCTGGCTATCCTGGGTGGGAAGCTTGCCTAACGTAGGAGAGTCTCTAATACTTAAATAAAGATACGTAGAACTGATAGCTGGATCAGGACATACTTTCACTATCTTAAAGAGTATGTCTCTCAGGGAGCTGGTGGGTGAGATCCTAGGTTGGTTAAATTTTCTGGGCTTCCAGGAGGGTAAAATGCAGGTATTTAGGTGCAGGAATGTACCGGTTCACCTGGCTAGTAAAGAGTAGGAAGAGAGAGAAGGTAGTGAGGCATACAATATTGATAATAGGAAGCAAGTATGAATATAACTTATGCAATAACATGTATTTGCCACTAAACATCACAAAATGTAACCATGTTTTAAATCATCTAGAGAATACATTGAAGAAAAACTCAGGTATATCTATGACTTGTTGTTTTGTGGATTTGACTTCTTGGGCTCGAGATACTGAAGTTCGAGATTTCAGTATTTCGAGCTTCTGAAATGAATCCATATATATGTATGTATATATATATATATATATATATATATATATATATATATATATATATATATATATATATATATATATATATAGAGAGAGAGAGAGACACACACACACACACATACATGTAAATATATATTTAAATTTTTATATATATATATATATATATATATATATATATATATATATACATACAAACATACACACACATATACACACCCATACACACACATGCATACAAACACACAGATATATAAACACACACACCCACAAATATATGTATATATTTACATATATATATATATATATATATATATATATATATATATATATATATATATATGTGTGTGTGTGTGTGTGTGTGTGTGTGTGTGTGTGTGTGTGTGTGTGTGCGTGTGTTTGCAAAAGCAACCTTTAAAGCAGGAAAGCTGCAGCACCAAGAAAACATCAGTCTGAGTCAGGAATGTGATATTGAAGAACTTGAGCAAGAGGGAGTATATAAATATTTGGGAATTAATGAAGGATCAACAACAAAACATGAACAAATGTGAAAAAAACTTAGGAATATTTTAGAAGACTAAAATTAATACTAAAAACTACCTTGACATCAAGGAACAAAGTCCAAGCTCTAAACAATTTTTTTCTTCCTGTTCTAGCTTATAGTTTTGGGGTGATTGATTGACTGACCCCAAAAGGTATTGAATCAGTTGGACAGAAAAACAATAAAAATACACTTATCAAATGATTTGTAAAAATCAGTGTTTACCAAGGTTATATATTTTCTGTTCTGAAGGAGGTATGGGCCTTCTAGAAACTGATTACATATATAGATCTGCAGTTGTAGGACTGCATGTATGTCTGCTGATCTCACAAGATTCAAACATCATGAAAGTTTTAAAACATGAGTAGAACAAGTCTAAGATGAATTCCCTGCTTTGTTTAGCAGAAGTGTATTGGTGCCAAGCAGGAATGGAAATCAAACCTGAAATAGCTAAAAATCAAAGCAAGACTATAAAATGAACCATCAGGTGAGAAGGCAAAAAATATGGAAAAGGCATAAATATAGTTGGAAGTACAGAAAACTCTTGGAATAACCTCATGTCGATCTGGATCTGATATAGGAATGGTTAAGGAGAGTTGATTTTAAAACAAAAGATAAAAGGTTAATTATTGGCAGTCCAGGATAGTGGACTATGTGCATGTTGGTTTACAAAGTCCATTGAACATGTTAGAGAAACAGACAAATGCAGGTTCTGTAAAACAGAATTAGAGACAGTTACACATCTTGTTGCTGAGTGTGATACAGTAATGGCGGAGGGCCTGTATACTAACATAATAATGCGGCAAAGCTGTTGCATTGGAGATTATGCAAACAATACAATACTGAGTTGCTGAGAAACACTGGAAACATGAGCCACAAAGCATTATAGAGAATGATGAAGTTTATATCACATGGGATCACCTATTACCAACAGTTCAAGAAATAGATGCTAAAAAAAACAGATATAGTAGCCCACGAAAAGACAAAATTTGCACTGATCACTGAAATAGCTGCAACCATTAATTACAGTGTGTTACACACAGAGACACAAAGTCATAAAATAACAGGATTTGCAGGTAGAAATGAGGGCAATGCAATGTTGAAGAAGCATACCCAGCAGTTCCAATAGAGGTAGAAGCAATGGGTTTCATAAAAAAGAATTTACAGCAATATTTAGATATGCTACCACTACATGTAACTCCATATGAATTGCAGAAGGTATCAGTTCTGGGCACATTGCAGGTACTGCGAAGAGCATTTTTGGCTGACATCAAAGATTGAAGCAAAACTAATTTCAGGAACTTCAATCCCACTAAGAATTAGGACTTAGGTCCATTACCATTATGGTATTAGAAACCCAAAGACTTAGAGAAATGACACCGAGCAGAGACTTCCTTACTTCTAAATCCAAAATTCAAGTGCCTGGGCCTAGCTGTCAGCCAATGTGTACTCTATGATTATTTTAATAACTATTTTACTATGATTTTCCTGCATATTGCTAAACACACTGTTAAAAAACTAAGTTAACAGCAATATCTCTTAATGATATTTCCATCTAGTCCCTGTGATTCTTGCTGTAAAGCCTTATAATACATTCTTATTGTTTTTGGCCTCATAAAAATAGAACTACCAACAGGATAATGGAAAAGACACATTCAAAGGAAATGACTAGTTCTTCTCAGAAGGCAACATTTTCTTTGTGGCCAAGACCACAATATAAAAAATGTAAATATTTTTATTCTATAACCACACCATGTCCAAGACCCAACTATCATAATCACCTGTTACTAAAGTAGAAAAGCTCTACCATCTTGTTCCACAAAAATAAACTCTTTGATAGGCCTACAACATATATTACCATCTACCCAGACTTCCACATGCATGACAGCATAATCTTTGGGATTCTTGGAACCAGCCCATTCTCTTTGGGACCCAATATAGCAATGAAATTATGTGTGTTGAACAGTTCTATTCCAACGACCTCTACAGTACATTATGTAACCATCATAGATTTGCTAGAACAGAGCTTTCTACTACACGTTAGCATCCATTGTTAACTTCAAATTTCAGGCATTAAATATTCTAATTAAGTGAATACAATATGTGTACTTTACATTATCAATAACCTTAGATAAAATGGTGCCACCAATCAATAATCTACATGCATTGTCACTTGAATTTGACATTAACTGAGTTGACAAAAACTCGTCTCCCTTTCTGAACTTCAGTAAAAGCAAAAAAGTAGCCAGACAAGAAGACAAAGGTAGTTAACTCTATGAACAAAGCATACTGCTGCTGTCACTGCTCGATCGCTCTCACTCTTTTCTGTCTCACACACACACTTTTGCTCTCGTTCACACAAGCACGCATATGCTCACACACATTCAGAAACATAAACAAAAACATGCACACACTTTTTTAAATGTTTCTTTTACTTTTACAGTCACTAAACAGCAAAACCACTGCTTAGCGAGTGTAAAATAATGGCTCGATCTCGCTCGCACTCTCATGCACACATACACAAACACACACAGTTCTATCAGTTCTATTTTTTTCTTTTTATTTTCTCTATTTTGTATAACCTCTTGTAGTCTCTCTCAGAAGGGATTTACTGCTAAAGTGCAAATACGCTGCACCAGTAGGAAGGTGTAATGTTCAACTATGCTACGGAAATCTTGGAATGCTTTAGAGATCCAACAACTTTCTCACCAATACAAGTAAAGCTACATTCGCCACTACTTAGCACCTCCCATTGCTAGTTTATTGAGTACCCACTCTTACTAACTTCTAGGCAGCAGCAAAAGCAGAATTGGAGCAATGATACTGTAAAGTGGCTAAATTTGCAGCAAATGCCACTTTCAGAACCCACTACTGTATAGCACTGAAAACCTAGATTGGTTAGAACTAGCCCATCAATTAACATATACAGAGCTTCTTTCCACCTACAACATTAGCCAGCATACATCTGCTTGTCTGGCACTTCAATTTTCCCCGTAGAACGTGCTTGTTCTTTTACTTCTTGCACTTCAATTAGCATAATCGGCTAGCACTTTAACAGGCTTTTATAGCATTTATTGTAGCACACTTAGGTGCTATTAGCACTAGCTGTTCCTACGCAGTAACAGCACCAGTACTTATTAGTTATGACCACCCCTCCTGGTATGATTGTAGGGCAATTTCCTTTGCTTTCTCCTGCTAACCTGGTGCACTTGGGCATTCTGAGACAGCATGGCAACTGTCTAATGTAAACAGACAACCCTCTCCTCTTACCTCTCAACACTCATACCTGTGAGAGATGCACTTATATCACCAAACTGGGAGCAGTGCACACTCCAACCAAGACCGGAATAGCTGGTCAAGAGGAGAAGGTCAACACCTGCAACTCACTTCATAGAACACACAGCCCAGCAAAACACTAACCATCACAACCCGCACATAGAAACACAAACCATACACCCACCTTTGCAGAGGCTCTCAAGAAAAATGTACCCAAACAACAGAAACCCCCGAGACAGAAACGCACTTTACCACCACAGCACAACACCAACCCCAGAACACATAGCTCACCACCACATTGTGCCCCTCAACCCGAGTCCTTAAGGCAAAACACTTTGCCCGATGTACTAATTATAGGAGACTCAATTGTGGGGCACACTAATGTCCCACTCACTAGGCTGAACGAAGAGAAGGTGACAGTCAGATGTCCATCAGATGCCAGGAGCCGCCACATAACACATGCACTCAGGTCAATCCACAAGAAGTACAAATATGACTCAGTCATTGTCCATGTGGGTGTGAATGACCTGAGACATACCTCCTTGGACTACATGAAAAGAGATGTGATGGAACTCTTGGATTATGTAGCCCAGGCAGGTATGCCCCTAGCCCTGAGAAGTAATCTACCATCACCCAGAATGATACCACAGTACGAGCAGAAAATGATTGACTTCAACAATTGGCTGTTTCTGGTGTCATTCTAAGGGGATCCAGTATCTGTCTGCCTGGGATGACATGATTGACAGATTTTGATGCTTTGCCAGAGACAGCCTGCATCTGTCACCCATGGGATTCCGGGTACTGGCTAAGGCTCTTGCCATCCCTATAGCGGCTTTTTAGGCAGTGTTCCAAAGGCAAAATTCCACCATAACAGCTACAAACAAATCTAATTTGAGGGTCATGCTGCTCAGTGCTAGAAGTCTAAATCTCAAGATGCACTTGCTTGAAGCTTTCCTCAAAATGGAGAATATTGACATCTGTGCTGTAACGGAGACCTGGTCTGAAGAGGTAGAAAGCACCCCTGCACTCCCAGGCTACAACTCATTTCATATCTTTTGGCCCCAGAATACAGCCAGAAGCTCCAAAGGAGGTGGTGTCTCCATATTCTTAAGGGATATGCACACCTCTAGACTGATAGCCCAGTATAATGCATCCAAGATACCTCAGGTACAACTAACACTGGGTAAGACGGCGATACAAGTCATAGCCTGCTACAGAACTCCAAACATGTCCCTAGACTCTCACTCCAACTTCCTAAGCATCCTGAAATCTATCAAGGTTCAACCCAATACTCTCATACTGAGTGACTTCAACTACCCTTCCATCAACTGGGAAAACTATTCAAGTACCAATGTACAGGCCCAACGCTTTCTGGAATTTATCAATTCCAATGCCCAGGACCAGCTCATTCTGACCCCCACTAGAGGGAGCAACATCCTCGACCTGGTTATCACCAACATGGCAGACCGTTGCTCCACACCTATTGTCAATTCCTCCCTGATTAAGTTTGACCACAAACTGATCACCATGGAAATCTCCATCTCACCTACTTCCCCCGCTAAGGTGACCACCCTGAAAAACTTCTCTAAAGCAAACTTTGGGCTCCTAGAAACAGAGGTGGCTAACTTCTCAGCACTTATGCCAATGGAAATTAGCTGCATGACTGCCAAATCATACACCAATGCACTGTATGAGCATGTACACAAATACATGGATCTTGCCATACCAAATAGAACTAAGTTGCTCTCCTCCAAAAAAAAGGAAGCTAATCTGGTGGTCCCCAGCCATCAATAAACTCTCCAACAGAAGGAAGAAACTGTTGCAAAAAAAAAATGAAGTCACAAGCCTGGAAAACCTCCCTTATCAGTCTAAACAAAAAGCTGAGATCCCTTATCAAATCCCCTAAAGCCAGCTATGATGACAGAATTGCGGCTGACACCAAAAACAACCAAAAAGCCTTCTATAGCTATATCAAAAACCTCAAAGGCAATACCCAGATTTGCTCTGAGTTATTGCAGAATGGCATCTCCTATACTGAGCCAACAGATATAGCCAACATACTTGCCAACAGATTCAGTGCTAACTTTACCCCCTCCCCCCCCAGGGCCCTATCACAATACCAGAAGAAAGCCTTGTACCCACCATTTCTGTGGCACAGGTAAAAGCTGCATTGTCCAAAGCCAAGAATACAATGTCCATGGGACCTGAAAATATCCCTGGCTGCATCCTACATGAGCTACAAAACTAACTGGCACCACATATGTGTGCCCTGTTCAGTCACAGCCTTACCTCAAGCTATGTCCATAATGAATGGTGCACTGCTACAGTCATCCTGCTCCATAAAGGGGGAGCAACTACAGACCCTGGGAACTATCGCCCCATTAGCCTGACAACTCAGGTATGCAAAGCTATGGAGCGCATCATCATAGACCTGCTTAAAGATACAGACAATCTCCAAACTCTTGACCCCACACAGTTTGGCTTTGTTAAGGGGAGATCCTGCCTGCTGAACCTGGTTGACTTCTTCAAGGCAGTTAACAAGGCTGTGGATGAGGGTAAGGCATTGCACCTTGACCTGGCAAAGGCCTTTGATACTATTCCCCACTCAGGTATCATGGACAAACTCACAAAACTAGGCATCAATACTTACATCACTAGGTGGGTGCAAATTGGCTCACAGACAGGACCCACAGAGTGAAAGTTGCAAATTCCAAGTCAGACTGTTGATCAGTCACAAGTGGAGTCCCACAGGGCTTGGTCCTGGGCCCTCTCCTGTTTGGCATCTACTTCTCTGAAGTCCAGACCAACACAGAAGGACTCTGGCTGACCAAGTTTGCTGATGATTGCAATCTAGGAGTCATTATCAACTCCCCAAGTGATGCAGACATCCTACAAAAGGGCCTCTCTAAGACCAATGACTGGTGTCGGAAGCATGGCCTGAAGTTTAATGCCAAAAAATGCATTATCATCCCCTATGGAAAAAAACTCAGTTCCCATGAATTACCACGTTGATGGAAACCCACTGAACACTGAAGGGGCCATAGAGATCTGGGCATCCAGGTAGACAGCCACCTCACCTTCGACCATCACATTGCAACTGTGGTCAGAAAGTCCTTCTACGTGACACATCTTATAGCCAAAGTTTTCACATCCATGAAGAAAGAGGACATCATCCCTCTCTACTCATCCCACATTAGACCAATCATCGAATATAATGTCCCATTTGGCATGTACCTGACCAGATACCGACAACAGCTGGAGAGGCCACAAAAGTACTTCACAAAAAGGATCCTAGGCCTTAAACACATATCCTACATGGACAGACTCAAGAAACTTCAGCTGTTCTCAGTCTCTTATTGTCTACTTAGAGGTGATCTCTGCTTGACTTACAAAGCCATGTCTGACCCAGCCCTACTTGAAATGCTACACCTAAAGAAATCCCAGTCCCCCACACCACATGCTCCAGACATCACAACCTCATTACCACAATTAACAGAACATGCTGGAGGGACAGGTTCATCTCCCAAAGACTGCCCATATTCTGGAATAAGCTTCCCATTCATGTCAAGCAGAGCACTTTGCTGGCTCTCTTCAAGAGAAATCTTGACGAGTGGATGGGTAACAGAAAGTTCACTCCAGGGATCATTCCAGTTGCTCTACTGGATATGGGCACTGTGAACTAACATCGGGTGGCATGGTGCCTGGGCAATCTTTTTTTGTGCTAGGCTTGTAAAGGCTCCAGGGCCATTAGCCTAGTACACACCTATGAACTAAATCCCATTCAACACAACCATGTTTATACCCCATCATTATGATTCAGTGAGGACAACCCTTTCTGTCCACAACCATACCAAATCTGCAGGGCGTGATGTATATTTATACCATGCTGCTAATGCCTGGGACTCCTTACCTATATCCATCAGGTCAATGCCCTCCCCTCTAGTCCTTCAAAACCATTCTGAAATAGTTCTTAGCCAAAATCTGTCTGTTTTTGCTCAGCCTAAACATAACAATATTCCTAAATGTGAACAAGTTCCTATTCATGCCTTACATCTCCTTACTCCCCTTTTCATTCACTTCTTAACAGTATCTAGACATGTAATAACTTAGTTTTCCCTAACTTCATATTGCAAATCCTGTATGTATTATACTACTTTACCTTTAACTTCTAATAACTGTCTAAAATGTCTCTAATAATTAGATTATTGTTATGTAAGTTATATTTCCTTTAACTAATTTTGTCACATTATGTCCAATTTGGTATAATTATTTAAACTGTAAATGTTTTTTTTTTTGGGGGGGGGTGGTAAAATTGTTTTCAAAATGTTCTTGAAATACCGTGGAACATTTCTCCATGGGCCTTCAATAAAAATGAACACCCACCCAGTTAGACTTTGCGGTAGTCAGATGTCAATAAACAATTATAGTGCCTGACCTTGTCCTTATAAATGTTTCCTCTGCCTACACTCCACTAATATAATATAACATCATATCATATAATATAATATAATATACAACTTCTGATTACAACAATGATCTAAATGAAAGCCAAGAAAAAATAACACCCCGATAAGGAAATCTGTGGAAATAACTGGCCACGCACACTACAGCTGAAATCATCAGACTGAAAAAATGCATAAGCGATATTACTGCTCATTAATTACTTCAAAATGCTCATCTATCCCCGATTTCACCTCAAACTATCCCCTTCTGCTTATAAAATGTTTTGATTTTCTAGTAAATCACTAAAGATTATAGTCAGTCTGTAATGTCAGACATTAGAGTTTCAAACTTAGTCTTTAGAAAACCCATGTTGTTGAAAATATGGTTATTCTCCTACTAATGTGAGTTAGAGTAATATTTAAAAGTTATACTTGATTTTGGATTCATAAAGACTCTGGTGGTCATTAGTCTAGTATAAACCTTTGAACCTACTACTTATACACAAAACATGGCACAACAATACGCTGCATGCATCATTCATACTTATTTCTTCCTACAACATATACTCCAAATTTAAGATTTGACATAAACAATGAAAGAATATAATTAATCTCATACGTAAACATGTCAACTAACTTGTAGCATCCTTCTGTAGGCTTGTAAGCATGTACCAGAATATCTTACTGGAGCCATGTTTTTGTGTGAAGCGGACCATTGTTTCCTTTGAGCTGGCAGGAAAATCTACCCAGTATCTGAACAATAGAACATAGCCATAATCACTGCCATATACAGCACCAACAGGTGAAGTGATAACTCCGGTTTCACAAGCCCTCAACAAAACTAATTCTAAACTTATTGTCACTATCCAGGAAAGGAAAATACAATAAATATTGTATAAAAAAATACCTAATTAATAAGACACACTAAAACCTTCAACAATGACCACATCTTTTCATTTGAGCTAAAGCCCTGCAGAGCAAAGCAAAAGGAACATGTAAAGCTCCTAGAAAACCAGACTACCAAGCAATCAGTGAAAAAATAGTCAGCAATGTAAATAACACTACTTCATTAACACACACACTGAAATTACTGCACACTCAGAGTGCAGGAAAACTCGCAACCTGTAAAAAAATTTAACTTATAATACAAAGCTTTACACAATATAAACCATGCAACATGGAAAAAGAATTACATCTAATGCATACTGTCCTCTTAAATTTCTCCAGTAATTAAACCAACCACAAGAGATGCCATCAATAACACACAGTTTAAATCTGAATCTCCCAAACATAAAAATGTTCACTTACCTGTAATGTCCAAGTGTGTAGTCTAAACAAGTCACATTACTTTTTCGAGCCACCATCTCCTACAAAGATGACTGCCTCACCAGATGACTTGCACACTCTATAAAACAGTTTAAACAAAATAATATAGCCATTATCTGTAAAACTTACTCTGAAATTCAAATGCAAACCATGACTGTTATTTATTATCCCACTGTTACTGTAGTAATTTAATAAAAAAGGGCAGCACTAACCTGTTGTCCAACCTTCCCTTATGACTGTGAGTTCCACAACTGAGTGGAATTCTGTAGACAGCGACACACATTATTTTATATAACAGCATAGCAACCCCCAAACAATTAAGCCAAACCTTATCTCTCCAAATATCTGACTTTACTACTCTGTAATTAATGCATGAATAGATTACAAACACATTCAGATAAATACATGCATTGAAATGCATAATACATTTAAAACAGCTCAACATTTAAACTTCTCATTCAGTGAAATAAAAGTCAGTACCAAGCCAGAAATCAATGCACTTAGCACCTCATCAAGTTGGATATGACCATTTTCATCTCTGCTGGCACCCATTGTTTAATCCAGTATGTCCAAGATCAAAATCAGTTAACAGAAAGCCAAGGATGACTGTAGCAATTTTAGAATAATTAATATGCAAACCAACTGACACAGGCTTCTCTTACCAGAAACTAAGAATTATGTAACTATTTTTTATATATTTAGTCAACATTTTAGTTAATGTAACAAACTTTATGAAACTGAATTTTCAGTGGAGATTGATATCTGCAGAAAATGATAATTAAGCTACTCGTAAGTGCCCTATTTATAGGCTTGTAACACACTCGGAACAGATGTGAAAAAGTAATTTCAGTGAAAATCAGGGGAATCACAAATACCAGCTGCCGATAGGGGAGAGTTGACAAGCAGAGCTAGGCATTTGAGGAAACGCGTTCCTTTTAATGATGTGCTTCCCCTGCAAGAACCAAAAACTCTAAATGTATGAGTTGGGTTAAGGTTACAGAAAGTGACATCTCAAGATGGCCTGAAACATAAAAGCAAAAAGTACATTGTTATTTTGACTGACATGCTTTTTTGTTGTAGTCATGTAAACATGTTATGTCTTGAAATGCAGTCACCAGTGCACATACTGTCTGTAAAAATACCATGCATATATCTTTGGTCCAAGTCTTCTTGACACATTGTAAAACCTCTCAGCCTTCAGTGCAGACAAGACAGCACATACACTTTCTCCACTCCCAAATACTGCAGCTCCATGCAGGTCACCTAAGAGTCACCAGGAAAGCAGGCCGAAACATGTTATACCCAGTAACTCTGCTTTCATACAAGGATGTGACGTAGTCATATGTCAGCCTGCATTTAAAGTGGAACCTGTGTGTTGAGAGACAGCCTTACAAGACTATCTGCAAATATATAGAGCTGAGTATATTTTTCTGTATTATTCTGTATTATAGAGCTAAATTGTTGCTTAGATATCTGTTGTCTTACTGTTCTGCAAATATACAGAGATCAGTATATATTTTTTTGGTTTTATAATTTGCACTCTGATTCCTCACATCTCTGTTGAAACTTTTCCCCACCCTGTTCTTGGTTGTAGTTTAAATTTGGTGGCTTTTGCAGTGCCCGCCCCACTGTAGATTTGATCTAGGACACTCCCCCAGTCCCATCTCTTTACCGCATTCTACCTAATAAACCCTTTCTGCACTTGCTTTTAGTCCTTTTTTAATTTAATCACATTTTTTCAAACTGTGTGTGGACTAATATTGCTACATACTCAAGTGTGCCAGCTTGTACTGCATGTGAATTGTTTTTACTACTGCTTTTGCTACTTTTCTGAAAAAAAAAAAAAAAAATTGTAAGCCTGTTTCCTACCTTTCCTGTAATTAGTGTTCCAGATACAGATTTGCTGTATCCAGGACTATTTGTAAGCTTCTGAGCCCCCCAAGCCTTTCTGTGTTGGAGGGAAGCCTTCTAGCTTATCAGTGGGAGTGGTAAGCACTAGGTAACCTGTCTACCACATAAGGAGTGGTTCTGGCCCAGAATTTGTAGTTATTGGCCGTTTGGGCGGTCTTCCATAGGTTCATAGGTTTATACTAGGCTATCTGCCCTAAGGCATTTATAAGCCTAGCCCAAAGTTTTGTGGCTTACGCCACCCCTTATATGAAAAAATACTGTGCCCATTAGTTTGTTGTGCCTCTGTCCAGCAGTGACACAGAGATGATTCCCGGGGTAAACCTATGATCTCCCATCCACAGGTCAAGATTTCTCTTGAACAGAGCCAGCAAGGTGCTCTGCCTCACATGGACTGGGATTTTATTCCACAGCATAGGGAGTCTCTGAGTGATAAATCTATCCCTCCAGCACGTCCTATTTATATCAGTGCTAAGGTTTAAGTCGCTTGCTCTAGTGGTTTTGGTGGATTTGGATTTTTTGAGGTGGAGCATGTCCATTAATTCCGGGTTGGACATGGCCTTGTATGTCAGGCACATGTCACCTCTGAGCAGACGGTATGCGACTGAATAGAGCTGGAGTTTCTTCAATCTGGCAGCATATGACAGATTTTGGAGTCCCTTTATCCTTTTGGTGAGGAACTTTTGGGGTCTCTCCAATTGCTGCAGATGTCGGGTGAGATACATCCCGAATGGGGCATTGTACTCGATCATTGGTCTGATAAGTGATGAGTACAGGGAACAATGACCTCACTAGATCTGGATGTGAATCCCTTCATGATCAGGTGGGCAATGTAGAAGGTCTTTCTAACCACTTTAGCAACGTGAGTGTCAAAAGAAAGGCCACTGTCAACCTGGGTCCCCAGGTCCCTGATAACCTCTTCTGTGCTTAGTGGATTGCCACCTATATGGTAGCTTGGGGTTACCTTGTTTTTTCTGAAGGGTATGACTATACATTTTTTGGCGTTTAACTTCAGGCCATGGCTCTGGCACCAGCTATCTGTTTCCGTGAGTCCCTTCTGAAGGATATCCGTGTCCGATGCACTTTCCACTATGGCGCCCAGTTTGCAGTCGTCTGCAAACTTTGTCAGCCAAAGTCCTCCCATGTTGGCCTGTACTTCTGAGAAGTAGATGCCGAACAATAGGGGGCCAAAGACTAAGCCCTGTGGGACACCACTTGTGACCGGCTTGGAGTCTGACATCTCTCTCAGCTTTCTGATTTGAAGGCCTGCATTTGCACTTGTTTCTGTCCTGTAACTCCTGGGCCCATCTCATTTGCTCACTCAAAAAAAAAAAAAAATCTGCTTTTACTGTATTTGTGTTTCTTCCTACTTTATTTTGCTTTTGCGTCATCTTAAAAGTACTCAATTGTATTTATTACTGCTTGGTGTAACTCATTCTAAGCCTTTTAGTTTAAGCACTTGGGCTTCAGACCATTTGTTTTACATTAAGAAGGTTTGTGGTCTGCACTGTAGTGGCAGAACAGGTAGCTTACATCCTTCTAAGTTGGGAACTGCTGATTGAGGGCTCAGTGTCTATTATTCTAAAAGTGTATTAATTCTGGTTTAAGCACTTGGGCTTCAGGCCAGTTATTTTACATTAAAAGGGTTCATGGTCTGCACTCTTGTGGGAGGAGAGGCTGGACTCCGCCCTTCTGAGCTGGGAATTTCTGGTTAAAGGCATATAGTGCCTGCATATTTGAACTGTTTCTTACTGAAATTGGTACACCTTGTTTGCTGTAGCATAGACTAGATCCAGGCCTGCTGAATCTAGCTTTGTTTGTATGCTTGTTGTTTGTTTGCTTGTTATTTCCCTGAAATGCTAATTCCACCTAAAACTCGGCTTTTCAGTGCTTCTGTGGATCCCTAGTGATATCTGCATTGCTTACTGTACTTATTTCCTTGTTTCACTTGAAAGAAAGTTACTGTTTGTCATTTTTGCATTTAAGTTACCTATAACACATTGCATTTAAGTTAGCTGGCACTTGCTCACTAAAGCAATTATATAAGTCAGCACTAAAAAATTAAAAGCACTACTCCCTCACAAACTCCCCTTGAGTACCTTGATCCCCATTGGCCCTTTTTTTCAATTATAAAGGAATTCCCAATACTATTCTAGCATGTCCAAAGGTCAGTTGCCAATCTCCTCTCCGGTCCAGCTGGTGAATCTGGGAATCTTGAGGCAATGTTACAAATGCCTCATGTACACAGACAACCCTCTCCTCCTCCCAACAAATTCCAACACATGTGAGAGATGCAACCATATAGCCATACTGGAGGCTAAGCTCTCTCAACTCAGTACTGGCGAAACCAGTCAGGAGGAGAAGGAAACCACACTCACTACAATTCCAGTCTCACATAGACCTACCACGACAGCAAACTTTTAGTTATGTACTCACCATAACTTCAGATGTTTGGGATCCATCTCGCCTACATTCTGAATGATGGGTTCGGAGCCGATCCCTCGGCTCCGACTCGGCACGCTTATGCCAAAGAGCGAAGTCTCTTATTGGCTGAGCTTACTATATCCCAGGATGCACCACCACCAGTCCCCCAGATCTAGTTTGTCCGCATACATGCACACATGCATACCCTGCTTATATAACATCGTCAGATGAAACAAGATAAAAACAGTGGAGCTCAAAACCGTTCAATCTCTTCTGATCTGCAAGGCAGGGGGAAGGAGGGTGGGTATCAGGAATGTGGCGAGATGGATCCCAAACATCTGAAGTTATGGTGAGTACATAACTAAAAGATGTTATGTGATCCTATCTCGCCTACATTCTGAATGATGGGACAGCGTCCCTAGCACCTGAATCCTGGGTGGCTCACTGGAAAACACTCCTGAGTACCGTGGAACCAAATGAAGCTCGTCCTTTAGATGCCACATCCAATTTGTAGTGGGAAATGAAAGTGTGGGTTGGACCAAGTAGCAGCACAAATTTCGAAATAGCGAGCTTGGAATGAAAAGCTATAGAAGTAGCCATAGCTCTGGTAGAATGAGCTTTGATAGATGATGCAAGTTGCTTATTCGAAGAAGAATAGGCCTGAGTTATGCAATCTCTGATCCATTTTGAGATTGTAGCTTTTGTGATGGTTTGGCCCAATTTATTATCTGAGAAGGACACAAACAACTGGTCTGACTTACGAAGTTGCTGAGTCCTGTCTAAATAGAAGCGTAATTGCCTGTGAACATCCAATTTATGGAGAGTGTATTCTGCTTCATTAGAGAATTTTGGAAAGAAAACTGGTAGTTCTAGAGATTGTTGAAGACAGAAACTAGAGCAGACCTTTGGGACAAAGGATGGATTAGGCCTAAGTGATACTCTATCTTTGTGGAAAATCAAATACGGTGGTTTAATAGACAGGGCTTGAAGCTCTGAGACTCTTCTTGCCGAGGTAATAGCCACTAAGAATGCCGTTTTCCATGACAGATATTTTAATTCGCATGTAGCAGTCGGTTCAAAGGGGCGAGATGTTAATGCGCGCAGCACCAAATCAAGATCCCACGGAGGTGCAGGATGAAAAACTGGTGGTCTTAACAGACTCGCACCTTTAATGAATGTTTTGCATAGTCTGCTGCTCATCAAAGGAGGATCCGTGGATTCATGGAATTTAGAGATAGCAGCTAGTTGAACTTTAATAGTTGAGACAGAAGATCCCTGATTAAATAGGGATGTTAAGAATTTCAAAACCTCTGGGACAGGAGCAGTGATAGGGTCTAAGCCCTTGAGTTGAGCCCAGATAGCAAACCTCTTCCACTTACTGAGGTACAATTTGTTAGTGGTGGGTTTGTGGGCCGAAGATAAAATGTGAACAACTTCCGGGTCTAGTGTGTGACTTCTAACTAAGGTTGGAAGTGGAGGAGCCAAGCTGTCAATTTCAGAGATTGAAGGGACTGATGCCAATGTCCCGACTGATGGATTAGCAAATCCGGGATCAGGTCTAAGGTCCACGGATCGTCCACTGTATGCTTTTTCAGGTAAGGAAACCATATCTGAAGAGGCCAGTATGGGGCAATCAGAATCATTGAAGACCCTAGCTGAGAAGCTTTTTGAATAACTTTGGGAAGGAGTGGAATTGGAGGAAAAGCATAAAGCAACCCTGTTGGCCAAGGTTGTGCTAGAGCATCCATGGCTGGTACTTCCTGATGTGGAATCAAGGAGAAGAACCTTTGGCATTGGTGTTTTGTGGAGTCGCAAATAGGTCGCAGCACGGCGTACCCCATCTCTTGAAAACCTGGGCTGCTACTGTGCGGTTTAGAGACCATTCGTGAGGAGAGAGAATTGTCCTGCTTAATTTGTCCGCCAATACATTTGACTTTCCCGGGATGTGGGTCGCTACCAAGAAGCGGTTGGTAGCTACAGCCCATTCCCACACTCTCATGGCCTCTCTGCAAAGGGGATACGATCTGGTCCCTCCTTGTTTGTTCAGATACCAAACCACCGACATGTTGTCTGTGTGGATGGCGATGATGCCCTGAGGAAGAAACTTGTGTAAGGCCTGTAGGGATAGAAGTACAGCCCTCATCTCCAGCACGTTGATGTGGAGAAGAGCTTGTCCGGAAGCCAGGAGCCCTGAACTAGCCTGCCCAGACAATGCCCCCCCCACCCTATCTGGGAGGCATCTGTCGTCAGAGTAACCACTGGAGGGGGGAGAACAAAGGGTTTTCCCTGATCCAAATTGGATGTCTGAAGCCACCAGCGAAGGTCCCTTTTGCATATATCCGTAATCATGATGTGATGATTGAGGGGAAGATCTTGAAAGGACCATTGAGTTGACAAGAGCCACTGAAGAATCCTCATGTGTAACCTTGCTAGAGGAACTAAAAGTACCGTGGCAGACATTGAGCCTAGAACCTGTAGGACCATCCTGGCTGGGGCTTTGGATCTCGAGATCAGAGCTTGAACTTGGCCCTGTAAAATTCGGATCCTTTCGGCAGGAAGAAAGACGCATCAATCTTGAGTCTATCTCTGCTCCTATAAACTTTATGCTGAGAGGGCAGCAAGACAGACTTTGACCAATTGAATGTAATCCCTAGGGAAACACCCAGGAGATGGTGGCTTTGAGGTTGTCCATAAGTAGATGCCTGGTGGTGGCAGTCAGGAGCCAGTCGTCGAGATAGGGAAACACTTGGAATCCAAGACTCCTCAGGTGAGCCGTCACTACTGCCAAACACTTGGTGAACACCCTGGGGGCTGTGGTGAGACCAAAGGGCAGAGCACAAAATTGGTAATGACTGGCTCCCAGGCTGAAGCGCAGATACCTTCTGGACGCCTGATGTATCGGTATGTGATAATAGGCGTCCTTGAGGTCTATGGAGCACATCCAAACATCCTTCTCCAACAACGGGAGAATGGATTGCAACGTGACCATACGAATTTGGATTTCGTGACGGATAGGTTCAGTCTGCTGAGATCCAATATTGGTCTCAGGTCCCCTGTCTTTTGGCACTAAAAGAACCTGGAGTAATTTCCTGATCCGATTTGGTCTGTGGGGACGGTTGGATGACTCCTTTTTCTAGCAGCTTTGAAGCTTCTGCGGCTGCTATTTCCCTTTGACTGGGTGGTGGGTCCGGGATTCTCTTGGACGGAGGGGTGAGTATTTGAATGGGATGGTGTAACCTCTGGCAATTATCCGAAGCACCCATCTGTCCTGAGTGATTGACTCCCAGGCTTTTAGGTGCTTGGCAAGCGACACCCGACTGGCTCGAGCAGCACAGCCGGGCAATCCCTCATGTCATGTGGGAGGCTGAAGAGCCACGAAAGGACTCGCGGTCTCCAGAATTGCGGGGCCCTCTGCCGCCTCTGGGACGGCGTCTCCCTGAAAAATTTCCCGCCCTCTGCCTCTGGACGGGAATCTTCCTGCTGTTGGGAGAAAAACTTGCGAGATTTTCGAACCACATTTTCCCCCCTCCTTTGGCCTTGGGGTAAGGCCGAAGGGAGTGGAATAACGGCCCCTCGGCAGATAACGTTTTTCCCTCTTGCTCACAGCGGGTAAGGGTGTCTTTCACCTTGGGTCCAAACAATGAGGACCCATCAAAGGGAGCGTCGGCGAAGGAAGACTTGAAGGCCTCCGAAACTGACACAAGCGGAGCCAGGCTTGTCTCGTGAGCCACGCCTGTGCCTGCGCTCTACCCGCCCCTTCGGCCGCATAGGAAATGAGCCTCATGGACGAGTTAGCAATTGACGTAAGGATAGCCAACTGAGAGCTAACGGACTGGGCTAGCTGCTCAGGTAGGTTACCGAGAGGAGTCTGACAACTCCTTGACCAGATCCCTCTGAAGCCTGGTAAAATGTGCCAAATAATTCAGAGACCTTAAGGTAAAGGCCGCTGAAGTCAGGGTGCGCTTCCGTACCTATCCATACTCCTAGACTCCTTATTAGGAGGATGGATGGACGTTGAAGCCTCTGCCACGTCCTGTTGTGTAGCAGATGCCACCACCATGGCATCTACAGCCACGCCTTTAGTAAGGAACTCCTTCTCGGGGAGCAGATAAGAATTTGTTTGGACGAGAAGGGACTGGTTCCACGGTATCCGGGTGTTCCCACGCCCGACAAACTAAATCCAGAAGCTCGTCGAGGCGGAGACACCCAGGAGGCGGAGGCTGAGCCCCAAAGGCCTTGAGGAGCACTGATTCGTCCACAGAGGGGTTTGGACATCCAGCCGCCTCGTTGTTTGAGGATCTCTAAGATGTCTGCAAAGGAGACATCATCCGAGGACGACTTAGGGACCCCTCCGCATCATCCATATCAGTGTCCGATGTAATAGACTCGGGAGTCCACGTGCTTCCTCTTGCACGATCTCTTCCTTGGGGTTCCTCTGAAGACAACTCCGAAGAACCCTCAGGAGGAGGGAACCCCACTGGGGGTAACCTCAGGCCTCGGGGCTCCGCTGGCTACGGACAGGGAACTGCCAAAGACCCAGTCTCCACGCCCAGGGAAGGTGCTGGTAAAACCGGAGAGATGGCGAAGAGGATTTGGCCAAGGCACTCCTCATGGCTCTGAAAGCCGGACCCCAGAATCCTGGGAGTGTCCGGTCTCGGGCCATGATGGTGACGGAAGTCCCGCAGCAAGCACCGAGAGGGAGGCTCGGAACCGAAAGCATAGGTCCCGAAACATCACCCTCGGGTCCAGCCGAAGAAGTCCAGCGTACCAAACTCGGACCCGAGGGCCGGGTTGGAGTAAGGGTCGGAGCCGACCCTGAGATCTCCACCGGCTCCAAGAGCACCTGCTCCGGCGGAGCGAAGCAGTCGGAGGAGGAATGGCAATGGGGTGGGTCATGGTCATCGGCTCCGAGGCCAACTGGGTCGGAGCGAAACAAATTTTGGAAGACTGGGGACTGGAAAAGTCTTTGGAGCACCCTGTCTATATCAGAATCCGACATTCTCGAAGACCGAGAGGAAACAGAGCGGGTTCGAAGACCTCTCCCTCGGCCCCAAGGGACTAGGGGACCAGCTCGAGGCGACTCGATGAGGATCGGCGCCGAGGAAACACACACCAGATTCCATCGGTGCCGAGGTAGACTTGGCGCCGAGGAGGAAGTGTCTGAGCGGGCGACCCTTGTCGGCTCCGAGAGCAGTGGAGCCGGCGAGGTGACCCGCCTCTCGATGCCCCAGCCATCGGCTCCGAAGCCCGAGGAGTCGATACTGGAGGCATCGAGGCAGACCGTTCGACCTCGGCTCCGAAGTCTTTGGAGCCGAAGGAGAGGCCTGCCTAGGTCTCTTGGCAGTCGGATCCGGCGGACTGGTCGGAACCGAAGCCCTTTTCTTTTTGGCAGGAGTCGGAGAGGAAGACAAGGCTTCTTCAAAAGAGGGTTTAATCAACCCTTTGAGAATCAATTTATTTTTCCTCTCCTGGAGGACCCTTGAGGAAAAAGCGTGACATACGCTGCATGACTCCTGCAAGTGCTTTGCCCCTAAACAATAAACACAAAGTAGATGGTCATCAGTAACAGACATCTTAAAAGCACATTTAGAACATTTTTAAAGCCCGAAGGCCTAGGGGCTTGAGACATGTTGATACACAAATCTAGTCACTCTGACAGGAAAGTACACTAAATTTTTACTGCTGATAAAGAAAAGCACAGTAATAATTAATGCCAACTCTTCCTGTAAAAAGAACAGGTAACTCTAACCAATTTGTACAATTACTAGAGACCCTGTAAGTATAAAGGTTAACAGTCCGGAAGGCCCTGGATGGAGGGGCGAAAACAAACTGAACCCAATCACACACAACAATTCCAAATCCAAATCGTACACAAAGTTAGCGATAGCCGTTAAAACAGCTTTTGTGAGCAAAACAGCAAAAACTGACAGAAAAGTTAGTTTAAAAACTACTTAGCCCAGCCAGCTCGAGACCACGTCTTCGCAGGGAAGCGGCAAACGAGATCTGGGGGACTGGTGGTGGTGCATCCTGGGATATAGTAAGCTCAGCCAATAAGAGACTTCGCTCTTTGGCATAAGCGTGCCGAGTCGGAGCCGAGGGATCGGCTCCGAACCCATCATTCAGAATGTAGGCGAGATAGGATCACATAACATCCAAACACATAAACACACAAAAACATACTCGGAGGCTCTAAATAAAAATCTGTCTAAGTAGCAGAGACCTCCAAAGCAGACACCCAAGCAACTGCTACCCCAAAACAAAACACATGCAACACATAGCTCACAAAGCCAGTGTGCTGAACAGTCACAGCCCTCAAGGCTAGATGACACACCTGATACACTTGTAATAGGTGACTCTATCGTCAGGCACACTGACGTCCCGCTCACCAGGCTGAACAAGGAGGAGGCCACGGTGAGCTGCCTGTCGGGTGCTAGGATCCGCCACATAACACAAGCACTCAGGTCACTCCAAGGCAAGTACAAATATGACTCAGTCATTGTCCATGCTGGTGTGAATGACCTCAGACGTACCTCCCTGGACTACATGAAAAGAGACATAGAGGAGCTCTCTGAGCATGTAGCCCAGGCTGGTATGACCCTGACCTTGAGTAGCATCTTACCCACACCAAGAATGATGCCACAATATGAAGACAAGATGATCAATTTCAACAACTGGCTTAAGTATTGGTGTCATTCAAAGGGGATCCAATGCCTGTCAGCCTGGGATGACATGCTCGACAAGCCACGATGCTTCGCTAGGGACAGCTTGCACCTGTCACCCCTGGGCTTTCAGATATTGGCAAAGGCTCTTGCTACCCCCATAGTGCCTTTTTTAGGCAAGGCTCAAAAGACAAACCCACCTCCATAGGTATCACAAGGGATAAGAAACTAAGAGTAATGCTACTCAACGCCAGAAGTCTAAACCTCAAGATGTATGCATTCGAAACTCTCCTTAGCATGGAGAACATCGATATCTGTGCAGTAACAGAAACTTGGTTCAAGGCTCCCGAGAGCACCACAGCACAACCAGGTTATACCTCATATCATGCTTTTCGCCCCCAAAACTTGGACCGAACCACAAAAGGAGGGGGAGTATCAATATTCGTCAAAGATACCCACACTTCCAGGTTGGTGGCACAGCACGAAGCATCAGAGACTATCCATGTGCAACTAACAGTGGGTAAAACTGCCTTCCAGTTTATAGCCTGCCACAGACCACCCTCCCAAACCCAGGAACCCCACTCGGCCTTCCTGAGAACACTGGAAAATATGAAGGTCTCTCCAAACACCATTATATTGGGCGACTTCAACTACCCAAACATAGACTGGGAGCATTACTCTAGCTCCAACACCCTAGCCCAAAGGTTCCTAGAATTTATAAACTCAAATGCTATGGAACAACTTGTTACTACCCCCACAAGAGGGGAAAAATAGAAGTTATGTCCTTACCATAACGTTCCATGTGGAGTGTTCATCTCGCCTTTGTTCTTACACATGGGTTCGGAGCCGATCCTCGGCTCCGTGTCGGCCGCTTGCAAGCTCTGCATCGAGAAGAAGCTCGAGATCACCTAATACCCACAATCCCCCCCTGCCTTTACCTCAGATCTAGTTTGCAAGCAAACCAGCAGCCATAGAGAACACACTCATACCAAAATTTACACAATCAAGGATCATCTATATACATATATACATACATATATATATACACAAGTGTATCATACAATACAACTATTGCAAATGCAGAAGGAGAATACTCCAGACCAGGCACCAAATTGAACGTACTTCTTGAGGGTGGGAGGGTGGGAATGTAAGAACAAAGGCGAGATGAACACTCCACATGGAACGTTATGGTAAGGACATAACTTCTATATGTGAGAGTGTTCAATCTCGCCTTTGTTCTTACACATGGGTAGCGTCCCTAGCTCCATGATCCTGAGGAACTCACTGGAGAACGTTCTTGAGCACAGTGGAACCAAAGGTTGCCCTATCCCTAGAAACCCTGTCCACTTTGTAATGAAAGATAAATGTATGCGGTTTAGCCCAAGTAGCAGCCGCACAAATCGTGTCTAATGGTAAGCGAGCTGCGTGAGCCAAGGATGTAGACACTGATCTCGCAGAATGTCCTTTAGGTTTGACCGATAAGGTTTGATTAGAAGCCTCATAAACGTATGTGATACAATCAGTTAGCCATTTGGAAAGAGTTCGTTTAGTAACTGCTACACCTTTCCTGCTGTCAGCAAAGGCTACAAATAGTTGATCAGATTTCCTGTGATCTTTTGTTCTATCCAAATAGAACCTGAGTTGTCTATGGACATCCAATTTGTGCAACATATACTCTAACTTATTAGAGTGATTTTTGAAAAAGGTGGGTAATTCAATGGACTGATTAATATTATTAGTAGAGCAAACTTTGGGGAGAAAGGATGGATTAGTGCGAAGGGATACTCTGTCAGAGTGGAAAATCAAATAAGGGTGTTTAATAGAAAGAGCCTGAAGCTCAGACACTCGCCTAGCGGATGTAATGGCCACCAGGAAGAGAGTCTTCCATGATAAAAACTTCAATGGGCAAACTGAGGCTGGCTCAAAAGGGGGCAACATCAATTTAGAAAGTAAGAGGTTCAGATTCCAAGGTGATGTAGGAGTTCTAACTGGTGGTCTAATATGAAAGGATCCTTTTAAAAAAGCCCTACAAATTCTGTGAGCCATAACAGGCGCACCACATTCTTCCACATGAAAGTTTGAAATGGCAGCCAATTGCACTCTTAAAGTGGCAGGAGAAGCTCCTTCATGGAACAATTCTGTCAAAAACTCCAAGATCTTGTTTAACGGAGCTATAACAGGGTCCAAATGATGTGAATTAGCCCAGAAGACAAAACGCTTCCATTTACTGGTGTAGGTTTTTGTAGTGGAAGCTTTATGAGAAGCGACTAATATATTCTGAACTGCCGGTGTAAGGGAATCAGACCTGGCTAGAAAGGGAAGCGGAGCAGCCAAGCTGCTAGATGGAGTGATTCGAGAGATGGGTGAGGAACTCCTGACGAGTGAGTCAGTAGATCTGGCTCTGGGTCCAGAATCCAAGGTCCCCGAATGCGGTGTTGCAATAGAAAGGGGAACCAAATTTGACGAGGCCAGAATGGGGCAATGAGGATTATTGTCCTCTGAAGGTTGTTGGCTTTCTGCAGAAACTTTGCAATCAGAGGAAAGGGAGGAAAAGCATACAGGAGACCCGGGGGCCAATCGTGCACCAGCACGTCCCTGGGGACTTCCCCTGGAGGGGGTAATAGGGCAAAGTAGCTCCTGCATTTGGCGTTCATTGGAGATGCAAAAAGATCGCAGGAAGGCTGGCCCCACTTGCGAAATATCGTCTTCGCAATTGACTGTTTGAGGGACCACTCGTGAGGCAACAGGATTGCTCTGCTCAGCCTGTCGGCTATGACGTTGGATGACCCGGGATGTGCGTTGCGATCAGAAAGCGACCCGTGGACTCCGCCCATTGCCAAATTCTCATGGCCTCTCTGCATAGTTGATAAGACCTGGTTCCCCCTTGCTTGTTTATGTACCAGACTACAGACATGTTGTCTGTCTGAACTGCAATAGTCCCTAGAGGAAGAAGGGGAGCAAAGTGTTGCAATGCTAAAAACACTGCCCTCAACTCCAGAACATTGATGTGCAGATTGTACTCCAAATTGGTCCATTCACCTTGGACTGTCTGTCCCTGAAAGATGCCCCCCCACCCTATCAGGGAAGCGTCCGTGGTTATCGTCGCTGATGGCGTGGGTAGCACAAATGGTCTTCCGCTGGAAAGGTTGCAAGTCTGAAGCCACCAAGTTAGGTGTGATTTGCATGTGTTTGTAATCAGAATTTCGTGTGTCAGAGGTAGCTGTTGGAACGACCATTGTGCAAACAGTAGCCATTGTAGAACTCTCATGTGCAGTCTTCCCAATGGTATCGCAATGAGAGAAGCTGCCATGAGACCCAAGACCTTTAGAACCAGCTTTGCTGGGGATTTTTTGGACGACAGAAGGAGAAATATGTGGCTTTGAAGTGCGACTATCCTTTCTGGAGGAAGCCTTAGAATTAAATGATGCGTATCTAATTCCGCTCCTATGAAAAAGATATGCTGTGATGGCTGTAGTAAAGATTTTTTGAAATTTACGGAAATTCCGAGGTGAATACAAAGTTGTAGAGTGTAATCCCTGGCCTGTATCAGTTGACGCCAGGTGGTGGCAGACAGGAGCCAGTCGTCCAGATACGGAAACACCTGGAATCCTAGGCGTCTCAGATGAGACGCTACCACTGCCATGCATTTGGTGAAAACCGTGGGGGCTGAGGTCAGACCAAAGGGCAGGGCTCGAAACTGGTAGTGACTAGCTCCCAGCCGGAAGCGCAAATGATCCCTGGATGCCCTGGCCATTTTGATGTGGTAGTATGCGTCCTTCAGATCTATTGAGCACATCCAGTCATCCTTCTGTAGGAATGGAAGGATCAATTGAAGCGTGACCATTCGGAACTTTTCTTTCTTGACAAAGGTGTTGAGGTTGCTTAGGTCCAGAATCGGCCTCCAGTCCCCTGTCTTCTTTGGAACTAAAAAGAACCTTGAGTAAGTTCCGAATCCTATTTGGTCCGCTGGGATTGGTTGGATGACTCTTTTTTCTAGCAGCTTTGAAATTTCTATAGCTGCTGGGTCTCGCAGATGGGGCGGTACATCTGGGAGTTTTCTCTTTGGAATGGGGGTGGATAGGAATGGTATTCTGTAACCTCTGGTAACAACGCTTTTTACCCAGTTGTCTGTAGTAATGTTTTGCCAGGCCTGAGGGTATAAAGCTAAGTGACCCCCGACTGCCTCCAGAGCAGGACAGTCGGGCCTCCTCTCAGGAGTGCTGGAAAGGTTTTCCAGGGGGGGTATCCCTGTCACCTTGGTTTTGCAGACACCCTCTGCCGCCAGGGTGGCGTCTTCCACCTCTGCCCCCTCCTCTGCCTCTAGAGGGGGCATCACCCTGTGTGCCTGGGAAAGGACCTTGGGGTTTTGAAACCACATTTTCCCACCACGTTGCCCTTTGGGGTACGGTCTGGAAGGGGTGGAAAACGGACTCCGACAGCAGACAGAGTCTTTCCCTCCTGTTCACACCGGGTAAGGGTCTCCTTTACTTTGGGGCCAAAGAGAGTGGCACCATCAAATGGGGCGTTAGTAAAGGAAGACTTGAAGGCTTCCGCAAATGAACATAAGCGCATCCAGGATTGCCTGCGAAGAGCAATCGCTGAAGCTGCTGCCCTACTCGATCCTTCGGCTGCGTATGATATCAGCCTCATGGATGAGTTAACAATGGATGTAAGGGTATTTAGATGTGCTGTAACTTTCTCTGAGACCGCAGCAAGGGTATCTCCCAGCTCTTTGACTAGATCCCTCTGTAAACGTGTAAAATGGGTCAAATAGTTCAGGGATCGCATAGAAAAAGCCGCTGAACTAAAAATGCGCTTCCCGTATCTGTCCATAGTCCTAGAATCTTTGTTAGGCGGATGGACAGATGAGGAAGATTCCGACATCTCCTTTTTCGTGGCCGCTGCCACCACCATGGCGTCCACTGGAACTCCCTTTGTGAGGTAAGCCTTGTCTTGGGGTGCAGTGATGTACTTATTAGGCTTCCTAGGGACTGGTTCCACCGTGTCAGGTGTCTCCCACGCCCTTCGAGCAATCAACTCCATTAACTCATCGAAGGGCGGAGTGACCCAGGAGGAGGAAGGGCGAGCACTGAATGCCTTCAGCAAGACTGACTCATCCTCAGAAGGGGGAAGGGACTGCCAATCACCTCTCTGCTTCAGGATCTCCAAGATGTCAGAAAAGGAGACATCTTCTGAAGGTGAATTTGGGGACCCTTCTGACTCATCCAAGTCAGTATCGGATGTCAAAGATTCTTGTGGAGAATCTAAGTGTCTCCTCTTACACAATCTTTTCCTAGGGACTTCTTTGGGGGGAGCATCCGAAGAAGCCTCCAAGGAAGAGGGGGCACCCTCCAGGGGTGGCTGAGACACCGGTGCTCGACGCTTGGATGTGGCCGTTGGTGCAGAGGAAGATAACAGTCCTTTATGGGGAGGAGAGGCTACTTCTACTGATGTGGTTGTCTGGGTAGACAACACCTTCCTCATGAGATCGAATGCCCCCGGGTCCCGAGTCGAGGAATCTCCCGGTTCCAAAGAAATGGGAAGAATCCCCGAAACAGGCACCGAAGGCATCGACCCCGAGGATGGAGCCGAATCGATCCACGCCGAGGCCCCGAGAGGAAGAGTCAGAACCGAAACATCGGTTCGACTCTCGGCCCCGGAACCAAGGATGGATCGTTGGCTCCGAGACTCCGGTACCGGATCCGACGGAGTCGAGGTGAACGGAGCCGACCGAGAAAAGGACGGTTCTGGCACCGAGGGCTCCACAATCAGTAGATCAACCTCTTCCGGCTCCAAAGACTGGACAGGTCTCGGAGGAGGAAGGGATGGAGATAATGGAAGGCCTTCAAGTTTCGACACCAATTGGGTGGAAACCGAGATAAGTTTGGATAGGGCCGTATGTTCCAATAATTTCTGCACCACACGGTCCACATCGATGTCGGAGAGGGGCTTAGAAGAACGGGTCAAAGGAACCGAAGATGGAGCCGACCTCAACAGTGTCGGGGGAGGGAGCTCCATCACCGGTTCCAAGACTCGAGGCTCGGAAACTGACAACAGTTGAACACTCGGCCCCGAAGTCTGTGGAACCGGTGATCTAACTTTAGCCAAAGAGCTCGGAGCCGATGACTTGGGCTCCGACGTCTTCGATTCCTTCGAGGACTTGGATGCCTGGTCAGAAGCATCCAGAGCCTCCTGAAAGGAAGGTTTTAACAAACCTCTATCCATTAGTTTCCTGCGCCTATCTGTCATGACCCTCCCACTGAAAGAATGACAAATAGAGCAGTCTTCTTGCAGATGGAGAGGGCCAAGACAGTAGATGCAGGAACTATGATTGTCAGTTACTGACATTTTTTGCCCACATTGGCAACGCTTAAACCCCGATTTAGCCTTTTCAGACATGTCACTATAAAAGAGAGAAGTCAAATCCAGTAAAATAGTCAAGTCCGGTAATAATGTCAAATCCAGTAAAGATAGTCAATCCGGTTGTCAAATCCAAGAAGGGGTGGTAGGCCCCGAAGAGAACTCTAACTAAGTTTTAACAACTTAACGGTACCGAGATTCCCTTAACCTTACCACACACACACAAAATATCACTAAATAACTTTATATAATAAAGTACCAAGAAAAAATACAAGAAAAAAATTCTTAATCTTATCTCAGGTGCTCGAGCTCGACCCAGTGATGCGAACGCTGCAGCGGCAAACTAGATCTGAGGCAAAGGCAGAGGGGGATTGTGGGTATTAGGTGATCTCGAGCTTCTTCTCGATGCAGAGCTTGCAAGCGGCCGACACGGAGCCGAGGATCGGCTCCGAACCCATGTGTAAGAACAAAGGCGAGATTGAACACTCTCACATCATACTGGACCTGATCATCACCAACATGGGGACTCTATGCTCCAGACCAGAAGTGTATCCCTCACTGGTAAGATCAGACCATAAACTAATCTCACTGGATATTTACATCCCGACTCCACCCCCTGCTATGAAAACCACAGTGAAAAACTTCTCTAAAGCAAATTTCACACTCCTCAAAACCGAGGTGGAATCCTTCAAAGCTCCCAGGCCTGTGGAAAATACGGCCCAGAACGCATTCTATGAACACCTTCAGGAATGCATGGATCATGCAATCCCAAATAAAACCAAGACCCAATCCTCCAAAGGCAGACGTCCTGTCTGGTGGACCCCAGCCATAAACAAACTATACAATAGAAGGAGGAAGCTACTACATGATAGAGCAAAATCCCAAAAAGGGAAGGCATCTCTGATCAGTATTAGCAAAAAACTACGGGCACTCATAAAATCATCTAAGGCCAGCTTCGAGAGAAAAATTGCACAGGACACTAACGATAATCACAAGGCTTTCTTTAGTTATGTGGGAATTCCCAGATATGCTCAGAATTAGTCCAAAATGACAAAAAATACACCGAACCCACAGACATTGCCAACATCCTAGCTGACAGGTTCAGCGCAAACGTCTCCCCCCCTCCCCTCCCCACCAAAAGGGCAAATATCTATTCCAGCAGAGTGCTGCCCCCCTGACATCTCAGATGCTCAGGTAAGAGCTGCCCTCTCCAAAGCAAAAAACACAGCATCAATGGGACCAGACGGTGTCCTGGGCTGCATCTTACATGAACTCCAAGAAGAGCTAAACCCAAACATAAAACTACTGTTCAATCTAAGCCTTACTACAGGATGTGTACACAAAGAGTGGCGTACAGCAACAGTGGTCCCTCTCCACAAAGGTGGTGCCTCAACAGATCCTGGAAACTATCGCCCCATAAGCCTGACTAGCTTGGTCTGCAAAGCTATGGAAAGGATCATCATGGACCTCATAAATAAAGATATTGGAGGCCTACAGACACTGGATCCTAGCAAGTTCGGATTTGTTAAGGGCAGATCCTGCCTCTTAAACCTGGTTGATTTCTTTGAAACAGTCACCAAGGCCATTGACGAGGGGAAGGTGGTCCACACAGCCTACCTGGACCTCGCAAAAGCCTTCGATACAATACCCCACTCGGGCATTATAGATAAGTTCATGAGCTTAAATATAAACCCCTATGTCACTAGATGGGTTGCAAACTGGCTCAAGGACAAAACCCACATGGTTAGAATTGCTGGAGCCATGTCAGACTCCAAACCAGTTACAAGTGGCATCCCACAAGACTCAGTCCTGGGACCTCTCTTGTTCGGTATATATTTCTCGGAGGTACAGGCCAACATGGAAGGACTGTGGCTGACCAAGTTCGCAGATGACTGCAAACTGGGCGCCATAATCGACTCTCCAGCCGACACAAGCATCCTCCAAAAGGGCCTCATAGAAACAGACAACTGGTGCCAGAGCCATGGCCTCAAGCTAAATGCCAAAAAGTGTATAGTCATCCCCTTTGGCAAAAACAAAGTGCCCACAAATTACCACATAGGTGGCAATCCATTAAGTACAGAAGAAGTAATTAGGGACCTGGGGACCCAAGTTGATAGCAATCTCTCATTTGACAACCACGTGGCCAAAGTGGTTATGAAAACATTTTATATAGCCCACCTAATCATGAAGGGATTCACATCTAGATCAGGGGAGGTCATCGTGCCACTTTACTCATCCCTCATCAGGCCCATAATTGAGTACAATGCCCCTTCAAGAGGAATCTTGATGAGTGGATGGGAGATCGTAGGTTTACCCCGGGTAACACTTCTGTGTCACTGTTAGACAGAGACACAGTATACTAACCTCGAAAAAGGGCATAGCAAAATTAATTTAAAATGGGTGGCGAAAGCCAAACACACTCTGGCTAGGCTTATAAATGCCCTAGGACAGATAGCCTATTATGAACCTATGAACCTATAGGAGTTGCAAATCAATTGGGCTGCAAGAACATTTCAGCTTTGCCAGTACCCATCCTTAAGTCTTTCTTCCCTTTTAAAAAGGGCCAGGCCATTCATACCAGGGATGAATTTATGAATACCCAACCAATTATCCTTTTTAAAGGCAGACAATGTGTCACACTGCTTAACTTGTGGAGTTAGTTTGTACTAGAGAGGTGGGTAAGCACTGTGTTATAAATGCATACCTCCACCATGAGTATTTATGTGTTGGAGTGCATTTATATCTGTGGTCCTAGTATTAGCTGGGCTATTTGGTTTATGGATGCATAAGAGTTTTTGGATTACTGGATCCACTGTAAGCAGCAAAGTCTCCTTGCTCCACCATAGTAACACATGATAACCCTGCCCCTAACTCTAACCTGCACCTTAAACAAAAATAAAGCTGTTCCTATAACACTTCTACTGCAGAAGACAGTTGGAACTTTCATCTCTCACACACACACACACAAACACACACACACACACACACACACACACACACACACACACACACACACACACACACACACACACACAAACTCACTAAATTTATCTAACCTGAAACAATCACGCACACTCTTAATCTATCCCCTTACCCAATCGATCCCCTAACCCTATTGTATACACACACAGACACACGCACGTGCGCGTGCACACACATACACACACAAACATACGCACACACACACACACACACACACACACACACACACACACACACACACACACACACACACACACACACACATACACAAAACTCATGTATGTCTGTGTGCGGTGTGTGTGTGTATATTTATATATATATATATATATATATATATATATATATAGAGAGAGAGAGAGAAATATACACGATGCACACACACTCTCTCTCTCTCTCACACACACATTACATATTTATATATACATATATAATAGATAAAGACATAGCTGACATATTTATTACGCTATAAAGCAGGACAACAGGAATTGGTGATGATAATGGCTGACCTGAATGCACATATCAGGACAGATAGAATAGGATATGAGGACTGCCTGGGTACACTTGGGTGGGGCAATAGGAATAAAGAAGGAGAGGCCACTGTAGATCTCTGTCTGGCAAATGGCTTGAAAGTGGCCAAAACATGGTTCAAAATGAGATACTGCCACAAGATCGCATACAAAAGTGGCTAACGTGCCACTCAGGTAGGCTTCCTCCTAGTAAGAAAAGAACAATGGGGTAGAGTTAGTGATTGTAAAGTCATCCATAGAGAAACAGTCAGCCTACAGTAAAAAAAAAAAAAAAAAAAAAACAGAAAAAACATTAACTGCCACAATCAGCTGCAAGCAGTGGTCACAGACGGCTTCCAAGAACAACAGAGACCAGGCTGAAAAGATAGAAGTTGATTGAGGAGAAAGCACAACAGTTTTAGGAATTGCTTGGAGCTCTAGCACTTCAAGAAGAAGAGGTAATAAGTGGAGTTGAAGAAGATTGGAAGCACTTCAAAACAGCATGTGTGAGGACTACAGAACACATATGTATCCAAGCCATCCATAGAAATAAGGTATATAAGCAAAGCTGGTGGAGAATTGCAGAAGTCCAGGAAGTCATCGAAAGAAAAAGGAGTGCAGGGAAAAATGGAAGAAATAAAAGACAGACAAGACTAGGAGGGAATACTGCTAGGCTAACAAGAAAGATAAAAAAGGATTTGCAGTAGCAAAGAACAAGGCATCAGAAGCACTCTATCAACTTCTGTAAGGTGACTCAGTAGATGGCACAAAGAAAGTATATTGGGTTGCAAGGCAAAGACAGAAAGATACTAACAGTCAGATACCCTTCACAAGGAATGCCAACAACAACCTGCTCACCAGTTCACTGGTCATCAAAGGCAGATGGAAGGAGTATGTCGAGCAGCTTCTAATGAAGAAAACTACACAGAAACTGCACTTCCCCAGA